>NC_142643.1:23350833-23653863 GCF_053813885.1 Theobroma cacao
CTGGTGTCATAACCCTGCCTTCTTTGGTGCCGAGGGGTTGTAGCATATGTTGTAGCACCATAGCACTACTTCATTAACACCACAACCGTTTGTTCTTGAGAATTTGTATGGTGCACTCCATTTGTCCAATGCTGCAACCATGATCTTTTGAACGTTTCAGCCCTAACTTCCTCAACACCGCAGCCTTGAGTAACCCAAGGTCGCCACTTCCAATCAATATGTTGCCTTGTGCATACTACAGTCATCGAACATTTTCTAATGCAAGTTTCACCTTGATTAGAGCTGAACTGGGTGAAGTGGTAAACATGAAAGTTATAGCCCATTCCCTTGTCTTTCCAATGGACTAAGAATCTCATCAATTGGACTTCTGAAGTTCAAGTTATCATTGAAAGATTACAACATGTATGAATGAAGCCTTCACCGTACGTGTGCGATTTTAACTCAATTAAACCTTTCTTAGCAAACATCCTACAAAAACCATAGCAATAACTATTCTTAAAGTAATCTAAAGTAAAATAAAGTAAAATTAAACTAAAATAACTTAAATTGACTACTGAGCATGTAATCCAACTTAAACTAAAAAAACATCTAAAATGCTAAAATCCAAACCTAAAACCTCTATGATTTAGCTATTTAAGCCTAAAAAATATGTCAAAATAACTCTATATAATTGAGTTATCAACGATCCTATCACTGCCCAATTTTCGGGCCATGACCGACGCAAGGGCCTAATGGGCTCAACCCACTAAGCCCAAGCAAGCCTATTTGTATAATCTTATATAGTAATTCATATCCCTTTAAAATCCAAGATTCATAATGTTTAAATATAGTCCCTTTGAAAACAATTCATAAAATCCAATTATGCATTCATAATGGCATCAACTACCATAATATACATATATAGCTTGACAAATGAATCTTGGTATTTCACCTCAAGTATTCATATACACATAATTAGGCCTTGACCGTCAGTGGAGTGACTTTGGTCATGGTTGCTAACATTTAATGTCGTGGTAAACCTACCGAGCAATGGATAAGGAGGAGCACCTTGTCCTAGGATCCAATCACCTTTAACTCAGGAAACATAAAACATGAATTTTAAAAACGTGAGTACAAACTCAGTGACTGAACATAGGAAGGGAACAAGAAATGACAAGGAATGGTTTAGAAAACGTGATGCACTTATTTAAAAACAATGCCATTTACTTCAAGTTCTTATTAAAATCTCTCCATTAAACCCTTGGTTATAAAATCATTTTGTCACGACTCGGAACTCCCATCGAGCCCGTGACAACCTCCGCAACGTCCCGATAGGCACTCATTACCCCGAATGACGATCGAAACCCCGTAAGGCTTAGCATCAGCTTTCGCATCTCCCCAATGAACGACAGTTATTAAATCTCACATTTCAAAAAAAATCATAAGTCATTTCCAAATCAAAACAATAAAATATTACTTTCTGGCTCACAGGGGCATTTTCGTCATTTTTTTTCGAAAATAACGAAACTCACCAAAAACATGGTGTAAAAGCTAAATATATTCATGCATACTTTAAATCAAATAACTGAAGAATAAAAGTACTTTTACAGTGACACGTGGGCGCCCAACTGACTAAGAAGATGCAGAGCTACGAACCCTTACTTTCTAGGATACAACTGCGAGATTAATTCTCGTCTTAATCAACTATCAACAAACTGTCCTGAGCTTGAAAAATGGATAGAAAGAGAGGTGAGATTATGATTACATAATCCCAGTGAGTAAACAATTACCATCAAAAGCATCTAAAGCCGAGTAGATGGAGACAATATAAAAATGTTATATCTCAATAATGTTCATAACACAAAATTCGTTTCAATCTATACCAAACAATTTCTTTTCATCAAAATTTCCCGGCTTATGAATTTCTTAAACTTGGCCCTTGCCAGAATCATTCTTGCAGGTACCTTTATCAAGGTATCCCACTAAGACCGCCAAGGCTGTTCAATGACCCATACCCATAAACATGTTTTCACATCTGACACACAGCCGTTCCTTGGAGCTGGCTGAGTCTCACTCTCACGTGGTGGCCTAAATGTGAGGTGCACTCCAATCATACCTCAGGAGATACTTCACCCAACATCTCCCCCCGGAGGTAAGTATATAATTGAGTTACCGTACCCCTGTCATAGGCAGTCCACGAAAACCCCCACCACTGCAGTGACCGTTTACTATACCACCAGACCCATAAAATTTCCAATAGCATAATATGGCGAATAAAATTTAATCCAGTCTACCGAGACCAATCCAAAACTATTCATATATTTCATGCCAACCCCAAAAATTTAGCCATCATGCTACCATAGTGTCATAAGCCACAATTTCAATAACATATAAAATCATAAATTTCAACATAGTCTCCATATACTCAATTTTCCCAAAACATTATTTGATTTCAAAACCAATATAAATCTCATTTTATTAAAAAAAACATTTTAATTGGAAAACATAATATTTTATAATTTAAACTCACCATTCAATAAAAGCATCAAACAAGTATAATTACTCTAGATATTTAAGACGATAAATTGTCCACTCACAGTTCTAGGAGTCGATGTACTCCTAATCCCATTCTTCAAGCACAATCTTTGTACTTTTACCAGTGTAATTTGCTCACCACCTATCCACAATGTACAATACATAATTCACCACATTAATGCTTAACCATTATAAAATCAATTCAGGCTCGGTGTATATGCATGATATGACATGCAACTTATTCGACTACCACTTAAATGCGGTGCTGACCTAATTATGCCTATTACTTGATTAAATTACTAACGCGTCCAATTTAATCCCAAATTAATTTTTTTCAGTTTCTATACCTCAATTGCACCCAAATTGACTTAATGTTGCTCAGTGTGGTGCAAATTATCAGTCTCGATAGCAAATTACGAAAATACCCCTAGTGGGTAAAAATTCATATTTTTGCTCCGAAAATTCCCATTATTTTGTAGGCTCATAATTCATCATAATTCCTCAAATAAACATCAAGATCAGCAGCTAATATTCCCCTAGAAAATTAAGCCAATAATGGTAATGGAGGAAAATGAATTCTTTTCTTATTGTTTTGTTTCTAAATATGCTAAACTAACTTAAAACACTAACAAAAATTAAAATCAAATTAATCTAACTTCATTCCCTCTCCATACCCATTTGGGCAGCCATGAATTCACCATGAAAACATGAAATCTAACCATGAAAAATAAGGAGAAAAGCATGGGAAAGGTAGATCACAAGTCAAAATCAAGAAATTTTACCTTTTGTCACTTGTTTCCTTGAATTTTCATCAATTTTCCCTTGAATTTCTCCACCTAGGTTTTTGTTTTTCTTTTCCCCTTTTTTTTCTTGCTATGGCCGGCCAAAATGAAGAGAAAATGGTGGTGTGGGCTGATTTTTATAGTTAAATAATATAATAATCTAAACTTGCCACATGTCACTACATTATTGGTCTATTTTTTAAAATTCTTATCTTTTAAGCTTTAAATCTCCACCACACATTATTCCTTCAAATATCCATAACTTAGATAAAATTCTCAGACTTATCCAAAGTCTTGGTGAAGTAATTTTTGAAATTTACACTTTTGCCCCCGTAAAAGTCAAAAATTACATTTTTACCTCAAAAACTGAAAAATTGCCCATAGACATATTTTTCATCCCTTATACTCATACCATTCTCTAATTTGTCAAATGTGATCTAAATTCTCTCAAAATCTCAAATTTTGTCTGCGATTGGAAAAATTACGATTTTACCCCTACACTCCAAAAATCACCGGAATTAAACTTTTTCACTTCTAAACCTCAAATCATACTCCAATAAGTCAAATGGACCAAAAAAATCTTTTCTAAAAATTCCCATTTTATCCCCAAGTGGCAAATGACCATTTTGCCCCTAGATAGTGAAAATTTCGGTTTGACTCCAAATTGATCCTCGAACTCCGAATTACCATTTTAAGTCATCCCTGAACTGTGAAACTCTTAATTTCACCTTAAAATTCCTATTTGAACTAGTTCGAGGCTTAATTGACTTAATAATACCATTAGGGGCAATATCTTCTTTTAATGATTCCTCGAACTTCCTAAATATGCAAACATTCTATTGAGCATGTAATGACGTTGTAATTATTTTATAGAACAGGGTTTGACAACACTACCCCCTTTAAAATAAAATTTTTTCCTCAAAATTTCACTTATCAAACTCAAAGAAAAGGTGGGGTATTTTCTTCCATTATTTCCACATACTTTCTATTTATCTCACAGGTATAAAATATCAATCTTCTTAATTATGTTAATCCATCTCGTACAGCTTAACTATGCTATATATCATATTTCCTTGATAATATCTCCTTGACTATTTCCCAAAGTCTCTTATGTTCACATAGTTCAATTTTTGATAAAATTTCTTATCATTGTACTACCTACATCACTCATCATATATTAAGTTTGAATCTTAATTCACTAAAATTCATTCTTCATTTTAGTTGATCACAATATCAACCCCACATATGTGTATATGCCTTATAATCCCATTTATGCATCCAAGATCTATCTTGATTGGATCATTGAATACGATGCAATATCACAATTCCTCAAAGTCATCCCTTTGTCCTCAATCATCTTTCATGCCTCTATATTGCTTTGTATCCTTCTTGTATTTCGACATCAATTTATTGCTTAAGATTTAAGTTCATTTGAACTTTGTATACCTCAAGTATTTTTGAGTTCTAATTTCCACAATATACTAAGAAATTCTTACAACCATATTCCATATGAACTCATTTACTATATTATTCTTGAAACCTTTATTTACACGTCCATCACTTGGTATTTACATCCCCTATCACTATTTTACATATTCGTCTAACTTTTCACTCACTTTCTCTAGATCAGACTCATGCTTCATCTTCTGTTACAGCGAAAACTCTTGTTGAAGAACGAGTCAATGGCCTCAAAGGTGGTTGTGCTGGGGTGTTGCTACCCATTTCAGATCGTACAGCTACCCCCTACCTCGGGTGTACTCTAGAGGAATCTCTCTTCTGCATATTCGTATGAGCTAGTGGGGATGGAACAGCTACCGTAGCCCGTCCTAACTGTGGGCAGTCACTCTTAATGTGGCCCGGCTGGTCACAATGAAAGCATCTTATGCCCCAACACTCCCCAACATGATATCTCCCACATTTTTTGCATTTATTTGAACCTCTAAAACTCTTCTCGAAAGTACTACTCATCCCAGACCTACTAAATCTTGGAGGTCTCTGCTGTAATTGTGAAAGTGGGGGTCGAGGAGATATCACCGGAACAGAAATAGTACTCTCAAAAGCAGATGTGTCCTTACCTCTTTTGTGCAGCTGACTAGAGGATACATTCGGGTTTCTCCTCTTTGCAAACTCAGCTCGCATTCTCCGATTTTCATTAACGAGTTTTTCGACCCTTAAAGCCATCTGTACAACTTCTTTATGAGGCTCCCGGCTTATCACAGTCATCCACTCTCTGATCTCGTTACGAAGCCCTTCTTCAAAATAACTAGCTTGATCTTGCTCAGACTTCACCAGGTTTGGCACATATGACATCAGCTCGTTAAAACGAGCCTCGTACTCTTCTATGGTCAAATTCCCTTGTTGTAAACTTAGGAATTCTCTCTTTTTCTCTTTTTTGATGAAAGTAGGTGTAGTATTGACCATCGAATTCTTGTAGGAAGTTTGTCCAAGTCAACGGAGTAATGAAACGTGATTTTACCGAGCTCCACCATGTACGAGCCCTCTTCTCTAGTAATCTTGTGGCCACCATTAATTTCATATCATCATCCAATTTCATATCCCCAAATGTCTCCATTACCTGAGTAATCCAATCTTTAGCTGCGGTTGCATCCAAATCACCAACAAAAGAAGTGCAACCCAGCTGCCTAGCTTCCTTAAGTTTTTTGGAAATGGAGACATCTGGCACTAGTGGTGGAACAGGAGGTGGTGGTGGTGGCATTAGAGATACTGCTGGGGGAACAATAGGAGGGACTTGATCAGTTTGAGCTTGGCCCGTAATGACATTAAGAAAAGCTGCTAATGCTTGGACTGCCTCAGGAGACATGGCAAGAACACCAGGAGTAGCAGTAGGTGGTGGAGGAGGTGGAGGAATCTCAGTAGGCTCAACAACAGGTGCTGCTCGAAAAGTAGGTCCAGCAGACTCCCCCTCCACGAGATCTGGCTGACTAAGTCTAGTACGGCCTCTTCCCCTCCTTACTGACCTATAGAGAGGTGGATGCTCACGTCGAGGAGGCATGGTACTCTACAATAAGAAATGGAATGGACTTAGACGACTTTAGATTCTATATGCAACTAACTCGATCTAACCTAACTTAACTTGACTTGGGGCCATGCAGTGTCAGTGTGAATTCTTAAAAAATATTAAAATCAAAAGCTTTAAACTCCAAAGCTTTAAAACCAAATTCTTTGATCTTTAAACCATGCTCTGATACCACTTTAATTCGACTCAACCCCTCAGGGCATAATGGCATTAAATGGTACCTATTAGAGCACTCAGTAAGAGGTCCACTTCACTCCGGGACGCACCAGGAGTAGTCCCTTCCCTCCTCTTCCAAGCTCCTAGGCGGAGAGTCATACTTCGCCATAGATCATATGCGAGAGTTCCCAGGAATAGGGCTATCTTTCCCTTTGCTCGGATACCAATAAAATTGTCACGACCCGGAACTCCCATCGAGCCCGTGACAACCGTCGCGACGTCCCAATAGGCACTCATTACCCCGAATGTCGATCGAAAGCCCGCAAGGCTTAGCATCAACTTTCGCATCTCCCTAGTGAGCGACAGTTATTAAATCTCACATTTCAAAAAAGTCATAAGTAATTTCCAAATCAAAACAATAAAATATTACTTTCTGGCTCACAGGGGCATTTTCGTCATTTTTCTTCGAAAATACTGAAACTCGCCAAAAACATGGTGTAAAAGCTAAATATATTCATACATACTTTAAATCAAATAACTGAAGAATAAAATTACTTTTACAGTGACACGTGGGCCCCCAACTGACTAAGAAGATGTAAGGCTACAAACCCTTACTTTCTAGGATGCAACTCCGAGATTAATTCTCGTCTTAATCAACTATCAACAAACTGTCTTGAGCCTAAAAAATAGATAGGAAGAGGGGTGAGATTATGATTACATAATCTTAGTGAGTAAACAATTACCATCAAAAGCATCTAAAGCCGAGTAGATGGAGACAATATAAAAATGTTATATCTCAATAATGTTCGTAACACAAAATTCGTTTCAATCTATACCAAACAATTTCTTTTCATCAAAATTTCCCAGCTTATGAATTTCTTAAACTTGGCCCTTGCCAGAATCATTCTCGCGAGTACCTTTGTCAAGGTATCCCACTGAGACCGCCAAGGCTGTTCAATGACCCATACCCATAAACATGTTTTCATATCTGACACACAGTCGTTCCTTGGCGTTGGCTGACTTTCACTCTCACTTGGTGGCCCGAACGTGAGGTGCACTCAAATCATACCTCAGGAGATACTTCACCCAATATCTCCCCTTGGAGGTAAGTATATAATTGGGTTACCGTACCCCTCTCATAGGTAGTCCACGGTAACCCTCACCACTGCAGTGACCGTTTATTATACCACCAGACCCATAAAATTTCTATTAGCATAATATGGCGAATAAAATTTAATCCAGTCTACCGAGACCAATCCAAAACTATTCATATATTTCATGCCAACCCCAAAAATTTAGCCATCATGCTACCATAGTGTTATAAGCCACAATTTCAATAACATATAAATCATAAATTTCAACACAGTCTCCATATACTCAATTTTCCCAAAACAATATTTGATTTCAACACCAGTATAAATCTCATTTTATTAAAAAAAATATTTTAATTGGAAAACATAATATTTTATAATTTAAACTCACCATTCAATAAAAGCATCAAACAAGTATAATTACTCTAGATATTTAAGACGATAAATTGTCCACTCATAGTTCTAGGAGTCGATGTACTCCTAATCTCAGTCTTTAAGCCCAATCTCTGTACTTTTACCAATGTAATGTGCTCACCACCTATCCACAATGTACAATACATAATTCACCACATTAATGCTTGACCATTATAAAATCAATTCAGGCTCGGTGTATATGCATGATATGACATGCAACTTATCCGACTACCGCTTAAATGCAATGCTGACCTAATTCGACCTATTACTCGATTAAATTACTAACGCGTCCAATTTAATCCCAAATTAATTTTTTTCAGTTTCTATACCTCAATTGCACCCAAATTGACTTAATGTTCCTAAGTGTGGTGCAAATTATTAGTCTCGGTAGCAAATTACGAAAATACCCCTAGTGGGTAAAAATTCATATTTTTGCTCCAAAAATTCCCATTATTTTTGTAGGCTTATAATTCATCATAATTCCTCAAATAAACATCAAGATCAGCAGCCAATATTCCCCTAGAAAATTCAGCCAATACTGGTAATTGAGGAAAATGAATTCTTTTCTTATTGTTTTGTTTCTAAATATGCTAAACTAACTTAAAACACTAACATAGCTTAAAATCAAATTAATCTAACTTCATTCTCTCTCCATACCCATTTGGGCAGCCATGAATTCACCATGAAAACTGAAAAATTGCCCCTATAAAAGTCAAAAATTACATTTTTACCCCAAAAATTGAAAAATTGCCCATAGACATATTTTTCATCCCTTATACTCATACCATTCTCCAATTTGTCAAATGTGATCTAAATTCTCTCAAAATCTCAAATTTTGTCCGCGATTGGAAAAATTATTATTTTGCCCCTACACTCCAGAAATCACCGGAATTAAACTTTTTCACTTCTAAACCTTAAATCATACTCGAATAAGTCAAATGGATCAAAAAAATCTTTTCTAAAAATTCCCATTTTGTCCCCAAGTGGCAAATGACCATTTTGCCCCTAGATAGTGAAAATTCCAGTTTGACTCCAAATTGATGCTCGAACTCCAAATTACCATTTTAAGTCATCCCTGGATTGTGAAACTCTTAATTTCACCTTAAAATTCCTATTTGAACTAGTTCGAGGCTTAATTGACTTAATAATACCATTAGGGGTAATATCGTCTTTTAACGATTCCTCGAAATTCCTAAATATGCAAACATTCTATTGAGCATGTAAATGACATCGTAATTATTTTATAGAATAGGGTTTGACACATTTAATGAGGAAGGAACCGTATTCAGCATGAAATTGGAAAGAAAGGAAATTTCCAACAATTATGCAAGTAAGGCAGTATAAACAAAATGTTTCTTGTTGCAATAAAATCAATTTGCAAATAATGAAAAATTTTCAAGATTCATCATGTGCATCCCACCACATCGTGCACATAGCCGGATAGTATCACCATCCATCTCCCTCACCACCGTCATCACCGACAAGTGCACACTCACCCAGCACATGCACGGTTGCATTTGTCACACAATGGTACCATTTATGACTTAGTATATATATATATATCAACATTATACAAAAACATATGGATTCATCCTTTTACACATTTCACATTTCACAACATCAAACATTTTATCAAGGGCTTGTTCCCAGAAAATTTTAAAGCAAAAACCGATAAAATTCCCAAATGATTCATTGAAACACGTAAACATTTCCCCAAAACATTTTGAAATGCAAGTTCACTCATCTGACAAAACTAGCACCAACAAGGTCCTAATTCAAGTAGTCCTGAAATACCATTAAAACCTATATTTATCAATAAACCATAACAACCTCAATTAAGTCATAACTTAAATCTAATAATTCTAATGAATTTACATTAGGCAATCTACCCTCTAACCTAATATTTAACCTAAGTTTCTAGTCTAATTCACAAACCCACTTGGCCAACTACTCAAATTTAAAATTTCATTACCTGGATGAGCTTGGAGGCATGAAGATCAACAAAAAACCTAATCTTTCCAAGAAAAATAATTTGAAGAAATTAGGGAATAAATCTAAACATATAACCATAAATTCAAAAATTTCAAAAGTTGGAAATATATATATACCTTTCAACCTTGAAAATGAAGATTTGAAGCCAAAAATCCAAGTGTTGTTGAAAGTGAAGTAGAAATAGAAAGTATACGGAACAAGGAGAGATTTTTTTTTCTCTCTCCTAGGGTTTAGATGTGCTATAAATTGGGGTTAGAAGCTACAAATTCAGTGCCCAAGAAGTTACGAGAAGGAAGGATTAGGAAAAGAAAAGAAATGAAAAGGAAACAAGGAAAAATCCCATGAAAAATTTGATTTTCATGGAGGTGGAATGAAAATGGCATTGGATGGGTGAGGAAGATGAAAAAGTTGCTGGAAGCTTGAAAAATCTGCTAAAAATTTGAAGAAGTTGCTAGAAACTTAGATATTTATGCCTTATGTTTATCCGTTTTCTCATGTAACTACCAAAATGCCCTTAACAACGTCATTTTGTCTTCTTCCTATCCTTTGTGCAATCTTTTTACTCTTTTGACACTGAGACAAAATCCATAATAGTGTAGAAATACTCGATTTCATGAAAACGTAAAAATTTAGACTCGAGATGTAAAATGACCATTTTGCCCCTATTGTGGAAATTATCGTTATTTCTATTTTCTTCATTTATTTCACCATCATTAACATCATTCATTTATTCCTTAGGCCTAATTAGTCCTCAATAATACTAGAAAAATCCATTTCTAGAAGCGCATCAAGAGAAATGATGAAATTACCCTTAGTCCGCGTTATCGCGTCTACTCCAGTTATGTGTTTATGGAGGTTGAGGTTTCACAGGTTCACTTCCAAATCACCTTTTTAACTCGGTAATTAACCTTAATTGGCATCCGTAAGTTTTATTAGCCACCATATCAAAGTACGGGGTACGATAGATCCCTCCAAGAAAAAAGATGTGACAAAGTTGGTACTAAAGCACTAGGTTCATAGAGTCTTAGGATTTCTTTGGTTGTCAACAAAATGTTTGGAGTTGCATGTAGGAATCTTCTTTTTATTATGTGTACCCGAGCATAAATAGAAAATGAGTGTCCCACATATAATTTTGTGTTTGTTTGCCCATGTAATGCTTAAGAGTTATGTCTAGTATTGTCGTAAGTCTATAGTATTGAGTCTTACTATATATGTTGCTCTTGTCTAGGTGAGATATGCTACTTAGGACAAGGGCTAGTGCTAGAGACATGGTAAAGTGCTAGTTAGGACACAGGCTAATGGTAGAGACGTGGTAAAGAGCTAGGCTTCTGCAGACACTACTACAAGACCACGCATACCTACTACAGAGGTAGTGGCAGAAGCAACAAGGTCGTTACTTTAAGGAAACTGATACCCCTACCAGTACACAGACAGAAGGATAGGGTCTCGAGTTAGTAGTTGAGGGACAAGCTTCTGAGATTGCAGCACCACTTGCTCAGGTAGTAACTCTAGAGGATTTAGCTACTAAATTATAAAGAGTTAGTTAGACTATAGAGCTTCTAGCTTAAGATATACTAGATCAGAGGAGACAAGGTAGGGCCATCCTACTGGATAGGCCTTCCTTAGAGTACAGAGTCATGAGGACCACCAAGACTATGGGATGGCTAGGGTTTCATCTAAGGTTTCGTTGTTTGAGTTTATGAGGTTTAGACCTTCATGATTTTTGAGGTCTGATGCGACTGAGGATGTTCAGGAGTTCTTAGATGAGATATCAGTGATTTGATGTGGTTGAGACCTTTAACGTTCACATTTTTTGTGCTAGAAATTTATGATTTTTGCCTAGAAATTTTTGTTGAGTATTAAAGCTAAGATTTTTGTGATTTGCTTCAACATTTGGCTCATTTAAGGTAAGTTTAGAGGATTTACAGATTTCTAGATTAGTCTAGAGAGAGAAAGTAGCTATAATTAAAAGCGAATACATTTCGAAAGTTGCTAGATTAATTGTTCCTAGAGAGACTCGAGAAACATGGCTGAAACAGCTACTGTTTACAACAGTGATAGTCACGATTTTGTTTGGCTTGGCAACCAAGAAAGGCCTAAATTTTTGCAATTAGTTGCACCAATTGGCTGAGGATTTTTTTATGGAAAGGTTCTATAAATTATCTGAATTGTTGTCAAGAATTTTAAGGATTTAAATCCCTAGAATTAACCCTTCATAAAATTGAGTTGGTGGAGTCAAAACCATTGTTGCCTTTGCAGCAAGCTAGAGTTTTGAATTATTTTGACAACCAAAAACATTTCCAAAAATCCTGAAAAATTACTATGGAATTTTTCCATAAGTTGTCTATCAAGGAAAATGTAATTGGGAATTAAATTCCTGATTTTATGCCACCAAATAGCTTTGAAAGGAAGATAAAATCGAAACTGCCTCTACAGATAAAGGTCATGGTTTTGAATTTTTTTGATAGCCAAAAATGTCTCCTAAAATCCTACAAACTATTATGGAATAGCTCTATGAGTTATCTATCAGGTTAAATTTTATTAGGAATTAAACTCCTAAGTTTTGGTCACAAAGAATTTCAAAATATCTCAAAAATCGATTTTGCCACCTACAGATAAAGGTCACGTTTTCTAAATTTTTTAAATGCCCAAATCACCTCCTAAAATCTTGAAAATTTATTCTAGAATGGTCCCATGTGTTTTCTATCAAGATATATTTTATTAGAATTGAATTCCTAAAGATACGCCACTATAATGCTACATAATTTGGACATGTCTGCTGCTATGTGCTGCAGGACACTATCTTGGTTAAGACATAGAATTTGTCCAAGCTTTACACCGATAATTGATCAATTAGATTAGTTGATTGGCTGATGATAAGTTATGGAATTAGTTCTATAATTAGGATGATTTTTTGAAACATTTAATTTAAGAAATATGATTCCTAAAATTAAGGATCTCAAAGATGATGCATTAACATCCACAAATAAAGAAATATGATTTCTAAAATTATGAAAGTTAAAATATCTTCATTAGCCAATTAAATATTTATGGAATATGTTCCATAAAGATTGATAATTGATTTAATAAATTATGGAATGTGTTTCCTTAATTTAAGGGTGTCAAAATTTAAATAATTTAAGACACAACATTAATTTAGGAATTAGATTCCTAGTAGTAGCGGGAGTCTAAATATTTATGGACAAATTTTGTTTTGAATTGACTTATTACAAAAAGATAATTCTAACTTGACATTAAATTTAAAGATTAAATTGTCTAAGATACTTCTTAATAAGATTAGGTAACAATAGACATTCAATCTTTAATTAAATTAGATTAATAATAGGCTGTGTAAAATGTTTAGGAGCACAAATTAAAATTGTTTTAATTTATAATTTGTAATAAAAATTTAATTCTAATCCTAACAAGATTAGGAATGGATAAATTACTAATTTTGATTAGTAATACTTACCGTATATGAAATAAGTGTCACGACTCGGTAATCTTTTCGAGCCAGTGACAACCATCGTGATGTCTCGATAGACATACTTTACTCGGAATGTCAACCAAAAACTTGCAAGGCTCTAGCATCAGTTTTCCACCTCCCCTGTGAGCAACAGTTACTAAATATCATATTTTAAAGGAATATAGACTATTTTCAAATCAAAGACAACAAAAAAGTAATTTCTACCGCACAGGGGTATTTTGGTCATTGTTTACCTAAAAATTTTGAAACTTGCTAAAAATATAATATATAAACGAAAAATATACATTTCATATCTAAAAATAAATTTAGGTATCTAAATCATTCATTTTAAGTGAATTTTTATCTAATAGAACAAAATAAAAATATTGGCTAAAATATTCCATTTTCATATAAAACAATATTTATAAAATTTTACGTAAACAATTACTGTAGCGTAATAACAAAATAAATTTAGATACATAATAGCACACAGCGCCAAGGTATACAAAAATATTCTACAATGACATGTGAGCCCCAAAATAACAAAAATAAACAGGACTGTAGACCTATGATTTTTAAGGGTGCAAATCCAAAAGCAAACCCTCGACAAAATCGATTGTCTACAGACTGCTCTGAACCTGAAATGGGTGAAAAGAAGGGGGTGAGTTTTTATAAACCCAGTGAGTAAGCAAAGTTCAACTATAACATCTAAAGCCAAGTAAATGGAGACAATTAAATCATCTATTCATAATATGATTCATAACATTAAAATTAATTTCAACCATATAAAACAATTACATTTCATCAAAAATAATGAACAAGGCTTATGACTCTTTTAAAAAATGTATCGTGCCAAAACTCGTACTCGATGACACCTTGCGACGGGCATCCAACCGAGTCCGCCAAGGCTATTAAAATAACATATACACATAAAACATGTTTTTTTTTTTACATTTAAAAACATAGCCGTTCCTTGGCATTGGCTGAGTTTCACCCTCACGTGGTGGTTCGGCGTGAAGTGAACTCTAAACTACCTTAGGAGATACCCTCCGCGCCTCTCATACTAAGGTAAAATATAATGGGGTTTACCCTACCCCTCTAATAGGCTAGTCCACGGAAACCTGCCCATTGCAGTAAGCTAATCACTTACCCCACCAAATCAATAAAAATTTCAGCAACATGACATGGCTAATATGGTATTACCCAGCCTGTCAAGGTAAAACAAAACAATTCATATATTCCACACAAACACAAATCCAACCATTCATGCCATCACATTGTCATAAGCCATCAATTCAAACCATATGTCAAAACATATATATAACACAAGTATATAGTCTCCACTTACTCAATTTCCAAAACCAAGATTCAATTTCAAACCAAATTATGAATCTCATTTCATTTAACCAATACTTCAGTTATAAAACATAATAGTTTACAATTTAAATTTATTATTCTTTAAAATCATAAAAACGAGTATAAAAAAAACGAGTATAAACTACTTTAGATAGTTAAGATGATTGTCTGTTTACTCACTATAACGGGAGTACTCCTACTCTTAGTCCTCGAGTACAATATCCTTACCCTTACCAGAGGTACTCCAATAAGTCCGTATACCTCATTAGAAAACAATTCTAATTCCATTTACTATAATTTTCTCATTATCGTTCAAGTCGTTTACTAAAGGAATTATACTTTTCGATAACCGTTTTCGATTTTCAACATCACGAATCATCAAAAATGAGCTAGATAACATGAAATATGACAAAATTAATCTTCAAAATATTACCTATAGAATTCGACCAATTAGGGTTTGATGAAGAACATGTTATTTTTTTCTTTGTTTTTCATACCGAATATCACAAAATACTAAAAACACCTAGATAGCCTGAAATCTATCAAAAACCATCATCAAAACCTTCCCCCCTTGATTCGGCCAGCATGCTTCCCTCATGAAAACTTGAGTTTCAACCATAGAAAATGAAAAAGAAAGCATGGGTAAGGTAGATCTTAAGCTAAATCGCGAAATCTTACCTCTGATCGCTTCGTTTTTTGAAAATATAATGAATTTCTCTTGAATTTTTCCTCCTTAGGGTTTTTCTATTCTTTCCCCCTTTATTCTTTGACTTGAACGGCAATGAGAGAGTGAATGGGAGAGTTTATGTTGAGTTTATAAAGGAAATTATAAAATAATAAAAACTTGACACATGGCAACATATAATTGGTTCACATTTAAAACTTAACTAATAAGGCTTTTCCTTTCCACCTCATATAATCCCATAATTATCCAAACTATAAAATGATAATAGGTGAAATTCATGGGCTTGACAAGTGTCATGGTGGTGTGAAATTTCAAAAATTCCAATTACGTTCTTGTGGACACGTGAAATGACCGTTTTCCCCTTATGCTCAGAATTGAAATTTTTCACTCCTCAAATTCAAATTATGTTCCAACTAGTCAAACTTGGTGAAAAATCTCATCCAACATTCCAATTTTTGCCCTCGAGTGGCAAAATGACCATTTTACCCCTATGTTATGAAAATTCCCGATTGGATTCCAAATTAATCGTCGAACTCCAAATCACTATTTTAAGACATTCTAAGGTTCAATAACTCTCAAATACATCCTAAAATCTCTATTTGGACTAGTTCGAGACTTTAATCGACTTAATTATACCACTAAGTACAATACCGACTTTTAACGATTTTTGAGGCATCCAAGTATGCAGACATGCTATCAAGTACATGAATGACATGGCAAGTATATTATAGAGCTGGGCTTGATAGCACTACCCCCCTTAAAATAAAATTTTGACCTCAAAATTTAACTTACAAGACTCGAAGAAAAGATGGGGATATTGGCTTCTCATCTGGTGCTCAACTTCCCACGTCATCTCCTCCATCCGAGCATTCTTCCACAACACCTTAACCATTGGGATGCTCTTATTCCTCAACACTCGGTTCTTTCGATCTAGAATACATATAGGTTGCACCTCGAACTTCAAATCTTCTTGCAACTAAATCGAAGGTGCCTCGAGGATATGGGAGGGATCAGGTACATGCTTCTTCAACATCGAGACGTGGAAGACATTGTGAATCCGATCCAACTTTGGGGGTAATTCTAGTTTATATGCCACTGGCCCAATCCTTTTAATGACACGAAAAGGTCCAATGTATCTCGGATTACGTTTTCCCTTCTTTGCAAACCGAATCACACATTTTATTATCCAACAAGATACCACAATTTACTACAATAGTATAATCAAATAAGACCTAATATCTCAAAGTATTCAAATCATTACCTTTCCAAGGAGAAACCTTAAGAAAAAATCTATCATCAACTTCAAATTCTAGGTCTTTTCTCCATCTATCAGAGTAACTTTTCTACCTGTCTTGAGTTGTCTTTAATCAGTCTCTGATAACCTTGATCTTGTCATTAGTCAGATCAATCAGTTCTACATTAAACAATTTCCTCTCACCCACTTCATCCCAGTAGAGTGGAGTTTGGCACTTTCTCCCATACAGAGCCTCGTATGGTGCCATCCCAATACTAGATTGAAAACTATTGTTATACGCGAACTCCACCAACGGCAAATGTCTGTCCCAACTCCCAATAAAGTCAATGACACAAGCCCGTAGCATATCCTCCAAAGTTTGAATGGTCCTTTCAGATTGACTATCTGTCTGTGGATGAAAGGCAGTGCTAAATCTCAAATTAGTTTAGAGAGCTTCTTGGAATTTTGGCCAAAATCGAGAAGTGAACCGGGGGTCTCGATCTGGCATGATAGAAACTGGGACTCCATGAAATCTCACTATCTCATCTATACAAAGCTTAGCTAGTTTCTCAATGGAATACGTGCTATGGATAGCCAAGAAATGGGAGGACTTAGTCAATCTATCCACAATCACCCAAATAGCATCTTTCCCACTTTACGTCCACGGTAAACCCAATACAAAGTCCATAGTCATGTGCTCCCACTTCCATTCAGGGATAGGTAGAGGCTGAAAAGTACCCAATGGTTTTTGATGTTCCGCTTTGATCTGTTGGTATATGAGACATTTCGTCACAAACTCTGCTATGTCTCGTTTCATACTTGGCCACCAGTAACAGTAACTTTCCTTGTAGTCTTGTACATTTTGGTGCTTCTGGGATGTAAAGCATAAGTGGAAGATTGAGCTTCCTCTAAAATAGCCCATCTCAACTGATCATCCTATGGACACAAACCCGATCTCCAAGCATCAAGATCCATCATCACCAAGTTTGAACTCACTAGTTTCTCCATTGCGTAACTTTTGTACTTTCTGTTTCACCTCATCATCAGACTTCTGCAATTTCCTGATTTGATTCAATAGTGAGGGTCTCACAACAAAACTAGCAAGTAGGGTTCCATCCTCGCCATTACTCAATTGGATCCCTAAAGATTTTATCTCAAGTAGCATCGGAAGATAAGAATTTCGCAGTGACGCTAATGAAGATAAGGATTTAAGACTCAAGGCATCTGTTACAACATTTGCCTTCCCTAGATGATAATCAATCACTAAGTCGTAATCCTTAATCAACTCTAACCAGCATCTCTGTCTCAGGTTAAGTTCTTTATGGGTGAGCAAGTATTTCAAGCTTTTGTGGTCGGTAAAGATCCGATAATGCTCACCGTATAAGTAATGCCTCAAAATCTTTAATGTAAAGACTACTGCTACCAACTCCAAATCATGGGTAAGGTAGTTCATCTCATGTTTCTTCAACTGCCAAGAAGCATAAGCTACTACTTTCTCATCCTGCATTAACACGCACTCTAATCCCAATTTAGAGTCATCATTGTATATCGTAAATTCTTTCCCACTAACAGGAAGTGTCAAAACTAGAGCAGAGGTTAATCGTTCTTGAGCTCCTGAAACCGACTATCGCAGACATCATCCCACTCAAACTTGATTCCTTTACGAGTCAGACGAGTCAGAAGAGCAACTATCAATGAGAACCCTTGAACGAACCTCCTATAATAACTGACTAAATCGAGGAAACTCTGAATCTCTGTCACCATTTTCGATTGCTCCCACTGTAAGATTGCCTCAATCTTCTTGGGATCGACATAAATTCCAGCTCCAGACACAACATGTCCCAAGAAAACCACTTCCTTCAACTAGAACCCACATTTGGAAAATTTGGCATAGAGTTGTCTCTCGCGCAAGGTTTGCAGCACAATGCGCAAATGGACAGCATGTTCATCATCATGCTTCGAATAGACCAGGGTGTCATCTATAAACACTATCACGAACTTATCCAAGTATGAGTGGAACACCCTGTTCATGAGGTCCATAAAAACTATCGGGCATTAGTCAGACCAAAAGGCACAACCAGAAACTCGTAATGCCCATAACAAGTTCTGAAAGCAATCTTGGGTACATCCTGTTCCTTTATCTCAACTAATGATACCAAGACCTCAGATCAATCTTAGAAAACACCGTAGCACCCTGTAGCTGATCAAAAAGATCATCAATCTATGGTAGAGGATATTTATTCTTGATGGTCACTCGGTTCAACTGACAGTAGTCAATACATAGCTGAATAGTGCCATCCTTCTTCTTTACAAATAGGACTGGCACACCCCAAGGAAAAGTACTAGGACGAATAAAACCCTTATCTATCAAGTCTTGTAATTGGACTTTCAACTCCTTTAATTCCATCGGAGCCATCTGATACGGAGGAATGGAAATAGGTGTGGTACCCGAAAAGAGATCAATAGAGAACTCAAGCTCTCTATCAGGAGGTAGTCCTGGTAATTCATCCAGAAACACATTAGAGAACTCATTTACTATTGGGACATCCTCTAACTTAGATTCCCTTTTGAGGTATCAATCACATGTGCTAGATAAGCCGAATAACCTTTTTGCACTAGTTTCAAAGCTTTGATAGCCGATATTACGCAGGATGGTAATACTCGACATTCTTTTCCAAATACAACCTCTACTCCCTCAGAATTCTGAAGTACAACTTCCTTCCTAAAACAATCCACATTCACCCGATGTGTAGTCAACCAATCCATACCTACTATCAAATCAAAATCTCGAATCTCTAGGGGACTTAAGTCAGCTCTGAATTCTTCCTCACCAACCCTTATTCCACAGTCTCTATAGCAAGTGGTTCTAACTAACTGCTCTCCTAGAGGGGTATGAACTATTATTTCCTCCTCTAAAGGTGACAGGTTTCTATAAAAAAGGATGCGAATGTCATGCTCACATAAGATCTATCCAAACCAGAATCAATTAAGACATAAGCATATCTGTCAAACACTAACATGGTACCTGTCACTACACTGGGTCAGACTCGTGCCTCTTCCTCTGTCACAGCAAAAACTCTCGTCGGGTATGAGTCTGTGGTCTAAAGGGTGGATGCGTCGGGATATTACTCCCCATACCGGATCGCATCGCTACACCCTTCTCGGTTGTGACCTAGAAGAATCTCTTCTCTGAATATCTTTACGAGCCTGGGGAGATGAAGCAGCTGCAATAGCTCGTCCTACTACGGGCAAGCACTCCTCATATGGCCTTGTTGACCACATTGAAAACACCTCACGAGCTCCCTACATGGCCCAGCATGAGATCTTCCACAGTTTCGACATTTGTTAGAACTCTCAAAACTCTTCCCAAGAGCACTCACTGCTGATCTACTGAATCTAGAAATCTTTTTCTGCGGCTATTGAGATGGGGGTCGGGTAGATGCTACTGAAGCAGTAGTAACACTCCCTGAAGCAGATGAATCCTTGCCCTTTTTCGATGGTTGACTGAAAGATGTATTCAGATTCCTCCTCTTGGCAAACTCAGCCCGAATTCTCCTATTCTCAATCGTAAGTTTCTCAACCTGCAGAGCCATCTTCACAACCTCTTCATACGGCTCCCTATCCGTCACTGTCATACGGTCTTTGATTTCATTCGGGAGCCCTTCCTCAAAGTAATTAGCCTAATCCCACTCTGTCTTCACCAAATCGGGCACATAAGACATTAGCTCGTTAAAATAAGCCTTATACTCCTCTTTTGTCAAACTCCCTTATTTCAGACTCAAGAATTCCCTTTTCTTTTCCTTTTGATGAAAATAAGTATAATATTGGCCGTCGAACTCTCGTACAAAATCTGACTAGGTTAGAGGAACGGTAGAATAAGATTTCACTGAGTTCCACCAAGTATGGGCCTTCTTCTCAAGCAATCTAGTGGCCACCATCAGTTTCATATCATCATCTAGTCTCATATCATTAAGTGTCTCAAAAACTTGAACGATCCAGTCCATAGCTGCGGTTGCGTCCAAATCACCTTTAAAAGAAATGCAGCCGAACTGTTAAGCCTCCTTAAGTTTCTTAGAAATGGATACATCAGGTACTTGTGGTGGAATAGGAGGTGGTGGTGGTGGCATTAGAGGTGAGACTAAAGGAACAGCAGAAGGAGCTTGACCAGCCTAAGCCTAGCTAGTAATAGCAATGAGAAAAGCTGTTAATGACTGAATTGCGTCAAGAGACATGGCAGGAATACCAGTAGGTGGTGGAGGAGGTGGAGGATGTGGAGGAGTCTCGTCTATTTAGCAGTAGGTGCTGCCTAAAAAGTAAACGCAGCCAATTCCCCCTCTATAAGACCTGGCTGACAATGTCGAGAACGGCCTCTTCCCCTTCTGACTGATCTAGCTAGAGGTGGGCGTCCACGTTGAGGAGGCATAATGATCTATAAGAAGAAATAGAACGAGGTTAGACAACTTCAGGTTCTATATGCAGATGCAGGCATTCAACTCAATTTAACTTAACTTGGGGTCACACTGTGACTATAGTTTTTAAAATAACTTTAAAATCTATGGCTCTAATACCAATCAAATTGTCACGACCCGGTACTCTCTTCGAGCCCGTGACAACCACCGCGATGTCCCAATAGACATACCTTACCCGGAATGTCAATTGAAACCTCACAAGGCTCTAACATCAGTTTTTCGCCTCTACTATGAGCAACAGTTACTAAATATCATGTTTGAAAGGAATATAGACTATTTTCAAATCAAAGACAATCAAAAAGTAATTTCTACCGTAAAGGGGTATTTTGATAATTTTCTTACCCAAAAATTTTGAAACTTGCTAAAAATATAATATATAAATAAAAAATATACATTTCATATCTAAAAATAAATTTAGATATCTAAATCATCCATTTAAATTGAATTTTTATCCAATTGAACAAATAAAAATATTGGATAAAATATTCCATTTTCATATAAAACAATATTTATAAAATTTACGTAAACAATTACTGTAGCGTAATAACAAAATAAATTCATATACATAATAGCACACAGCGCCAAGGTATACAAAAATATTCTACAATGACATGTGAGCCCCAAAATAACAAAAATAAACAAGATTGTAGACTTACGATTTCTAAGGGTGCAAATCCAAAAGCAAACCCTGGACAAAATCGACTGTCTACAGACTACTCTAAACCTAAAATTGGTGAAAAGAAGGGGGTGAGTTTTTATAAACCCAGTGAGTAAGCAAGTTCATCTATAACATCTAAAGCTGAGTAAATGGAGACAATTAAAGCATCTCTTCATTGTCACGACCCGGAACCATCCTTGAGTCCGTGACAATCGCCGCAATGTCTCGATAGACACTCATCCCTCGAATACTATATCGAGACCTCGCAAGGCTTTCATATCAGTTTCTTATCTCCCCTGTGGTTAATCGTTGCCAAATGTTGTATTTTAGAGGCTTTTAAGCCTTTTTTCGATTTAAAACAGTAGAAAAATAAATTTCACTTCACAGGGGCATTTGGTCATTTTTTGTCAAAAATTTCAAATTCGACCAAAATGTAGTACTTAAGCGAGAAATGCATATTTCGAAATTGAAATTAAATTTGAATGTCTAAAACGTGATTTATAATGGAATTATAAACATTTAAATAAAATAAAAATATTCGACAAAATATTCTATTTTCTTACAAATTAATATTTATAGAGTATTCTGAAAATGATTTTTAGTAGCGTAAAAGTTAAATATATTTATACAAACTATAATACGGAAAACCAAAGTATGAAATTTAATTTACAGTGCTACGTGGGCCCACAAATGAATAAAAGTAGTAAAGACAGTAAACCTACAGTTTTTGAAGTAGTATGGCCAACTATCGTTCTCGACGATGTCTGCTATCTACAGGCTAACCTGGCCTGAAATAATGGGATAAAAAAAAAGGGTGAGATTATAAAATCTCAGTGAGTAAACAAACACCATCTAAATAATCTAAAGGCGAGTAAAGGGAGACAATTAAAAATAATTCATTTTAGCAAATTTCTCACAACACGAGTATTCATTTCAACCAAATAATCAATATGGCTCGTGAATTTCTCAAAACTTGGCTCATGCCAAATCCTGTACTCGGGGACACTTGGACCAGGGGCATCCAACCGAGTCCGCCAAGGCTGTGAAAAATTTTATATAATCATAAAACTTGTTTTTATTTTAAAAAAAAGCAGTCGTTCCTTGGCGTTGACTAAGTCTCACTTCACGTGGTGGTTAACGTGAAGTGCACTAAAAAAGCCACACCTCAAGAGATACCCTACACGCCGCTACGACCGAGGTTAGAATATAAAGGAGTTTACCGTGCCCCTCTAATAGGTTGGTCCACGGAACCCCACCACTACAGTAGCTAATCTTTAATCCACCAATTGATCAAATTTCAATGGCATAGCATGGCAATTACATTACTAACCAATTTATCAAGGCAAAACAGACAATTCATATTTTTCAACACAAGTATAAATTCAGCCAATCATGCCAATTTATCACAAGCCATTTAATTCAAATCATAATTTACAATAAATCACATGGTCTTCAATTACTCAAATTTTAAAATCCAACATTCTATTTTCAAATCAATTTATAAAAATTTCAATTTATTTTATAATTCCATTTATTTTATAAATTCATATTTTTCTCATAAAACAAAAAAATCATCATTTAAAATAGTTTGCACAAATCACAAAATTGAATAAAAACTACTCTAGATAATTCAAACGATAATAGGTTTACTCATAGGTTTCAAAAGTTCAGATTTCGGGTGTACTCAGCTTAGTGATCCCCAAGCGTAATTTCCTTGCCATTGTCGAAGGACACACCACCTTGACACAGTATAAAATCAAGGAATTTACTACGTTGCCCTTAAATTGAAATAACTAATTTAGATCACTAATGCATGGTATGAAATGCAAAAGGTCTAAATTTTGCCTAAACACCGTATTGACCTATTTCGATCTTTTACCCGATAAATTGAAATACGCATCCAATTTAGCTCCAATTGATCCCATTTCTTTTTTTAATGCTTCAAATCACCAATGTCCAGCCAAATAACCCAAAAATCAGCAAAGCCACATTCATATTCCTTCTTGGAAAACTTCAGCCAAAATGGTGCATCATTGTCACAATTTTTCCTACTTGATTTTCTTTCCATAATTCATTAATTTCCATATCAAAAACCATGATTTCATAATCAAATAACCTAAAATAACATCACATTCTTCCTCACCATTGACTTGAAAATTCAGCTAAGGCTAGGTAATGGGAAAAATGAATGTTTTTCTACATATTTTGTTTACTAACATGCTAAACTAACACTAAACACTAACATATATCAAAATCAAATCAATCCAACAATTTTCTCTCTCTAGACCCATATGACCAGCCATGAAATCACCATGAAAACATGCAATTTAATCATGGAAAATAAGGAGAAATACTTGGGAATAAGAAAACTCAAGCTTAATAGAAAAAATCTCACTTTTTTCACTTAATTTCCTTGAAAATTCACACTTTTTCTTTGATTTTCTCTCTCTAGGGTTTTGTTTTTATTTTCTCTCTCTTCTTGCTGGTTTGGTCGGCCATGGGGTGGAAGATGGGCTGATTTTTGTACCTTTTAAAAAGGAAAATAATAAATTAATAAAGGCATGACATGTGGCATCATGTCATTGGCCCGTTTTTAAAACTTTAAAAATTTTAATCCTTTTTATCTCCACCACACAATTAGTCAATGGTCAAAATTAGAATAAGGGAAGACCATGTGCTGGACAAATGTCTTGGTGGTGAGAAATTACTATTTTGCCCTTAGGGTGGCAAAATTACCATTTTGCCCCTATGCTCTGAAAAATACCAAGAATAAATTTTTTTTCACTTCTTAATCCTCAAATCATACTACAATAAGTCAAATGGGGCCAAAAATCTTTTTTAAAAATTCCCATTTTGTTCTCAAGTGGAAAATGACCATTTTACCCCTAGATAGTGAAAATTCTGGTTTGACTCCAAATTGATCCTCGAACTCTAAATCACCATATTAAACCATTCTGGGACTTCAATATTCTTAATTTCATCTTAAATTCTCTATTTGATCTAGTTCGAGACTTAAATCAACTTTGTTGTACCTCTAGGTACAATACCGACTTTTGTAAATTTTTTTCAAGACTCTCCTAGCATGCAAACATGCTATTTATCACATATATGTCATGACAAGTATTTTATAGAGTCAAGCTTGACATATTTTCCCCTACTTGGATCAACCATATGATCCTTCTTCATGTCTGATTTCGACATCCGACTAAATATTAATATATTAATATTATTTTATTAATAAAATATTATTTTATTCTAAAAATTTTATCTTGTCTCTTTGGTTCCCAAAGTTCCTTATTATGCCTCAATTCGCATTCAACCAACTTTATTTATCACCATATCAAAGTATGGGGCATTTCATTCATAATATTATTCATAACATTAAAACTAATTTCAACCATATAAAAAAATTACATTTCATCAAAAATAATTAACAAGGCTTATGACTCTCTTAAAAATTGGCTCGTGCCAAAACTCGTACTCAATGACACCTTGCGACGAGCATCCAACCGAGTCTGCCAAGGTTGTTAAAATAACACATACACATAAAACATTTTTTTTTACGTTTAAAAACATAGCTGTTCCTTGACATTGGCTGAGTTTCACCCTCACGTGGTGGTTTGGCATGAAGTGAACTCTAAACTACCTTAGGAGATACCCTCCGCGCCTCTCATACTAAGGTAAAATATAACGGGGTTTATCGTGCCCCTCTAATAGGTTGGTACACGAAAACCCGCCCACTGTAGTAAGCTAATCACTTACCCCACCAAATCAATAAAAATTTCAACAGCATGACATGGCTAATATGATATTACCCAGCCTGTCAAGGTAAAACAAAACAATTCATATATTCCACACAAACACAAATCCAGCCATTCATGCCATCACATTGCCATAAGCCATCAATTCAAACCATATGTCAACACATATATATAACACAAGTATATATTCTCCACATACTCAATTTCCAAAACCAAGATTCAATTTCAAACCAAATTACGAATCTCATTTCATTTAACCAATACTTCAGTTATAAAACATAATAGTTTACAATTTAAATTTATTATTCTTTAAAATCATAAAAATGAGTACAAACTACTTTAGATAGTTAAGATGATCTTCTGTTTACTCACTATAACGGGAGTACTCCTACTTCTGTTCCTCGGGTACGATATCCTTACCCTTACTAGAGGGCTCACCACCTATACATAATACATAACAAGTAATTCAATATATTTGTGCCAAACTGTTATAAAACTATTTCAGGCTCTTTATGCATGTATGAAATTGAATGAGAAGTGTTCAAATAATCACTTAAAGATGGTGTTCTACGTAGGTTCAATTGTTGTTGGATTGAAATGGTATTCGACCTAACTCGCACTATACACTGTTTAATTAGACAAAACATTCAATTCAACTCCAAATAGATTCATTGCACTTTCGGTACTCCAATAAGTCCGTATACCTCATTAGAAATCAATTCTAAGTCCATTGACTATAATTTTCTCATTATTGTTCAAGTCGTTTACTAAATGAACTATACTTTTCGATAACCGTTTTCGATATCCAACATCACGAATCATCAAATACAAGCTAGATAACATGAAATATGACAAAATTCATCTTCAAAATATTCCCTATAGAATTCGGCCAATTAGGGTTGGATGAAGAACATGTTATTTTCTTGCTTGTTTTTCATACCGAATATCACAAAACACTAAAAACACATAGATAGCTTGAAATCTATCAAAAACCATCATCAAAACTTTCTCCCCTTGATTCGGCTAGCATGCTTCCATCGTGAAAACTTGAGTTTCAACCATAGAAAATGAAAAAGAAAGCATGGGTAAGGTAGATCTTAAGCCAAATCGTGAAATCTTACCTCCGATCGCTTCGTTTTTCGAAAATCCAATGAATTTCTCTTGAACTTTTTCTCCTTAGGGTTTTTCTATTCTTTCCCCCTTTATTCTTTGGCTTGAATGGCAATGAGAGAGTTAATGGGAAAGTTTATGTTGAGTTTATAAAGGAAATTATAAAATAATAAAAAACTTGACACATGGCAACATATAATTGGTTCACATTTAAACTTAACTAATAAGGCTTTTCCTTTCCACCACATATAATCCCATAATTATCCAAAGTATAAAATGATAGTAGGTGAAATTCATGGGCTTGACAAGTGTCATGGTGGTGTAAAATTTCAAAAATTTCAATTACATCCTCGTGGACACGTGAATGATCGTTTGCCCTTATGCTCAGAATTAAAATTTTTCACTCCTCAAATTCAAATTATGTTCTAACTAGTCAAACTTGGTCAAAAATCTCGTCCAACATTCCAATTTTTGTCCTCAGATGGCAAAATGAGCATTTTGCCCCTACGTTATGAAAATTCTCGATTGGATTCCAAATTAATGCTTTAACTCCAAATCACCATTTTAAAAAATTCTAAGGTTCAATAACTCTCAAATACATCCAAAAATCTCTATTTGGGCTAGTTCGAGGCTTTAATCGACTTAATTGTACCACTAAGTACAATTCGACTTTTAACGATTTTTCAAGGCATCCAAGTATGCAGACATGCTATCAAGTACATGAATGACATGGCAAGTATATTATAAAGTTCGGCTTGACAATAAGTTTCCATTTATATAGAATTAAATGGCTACCCAAAATTTGAAATTTGAAAAATTCAAATGTTGAAAATTGATAATCTCAAATACCTTATATGATTAACAATTTGATTGAGACATGTCTTTAAATTTTATTCATATTGATGAATATATGTGGATGATTATGGACTTAGGCCCAATATGACTATGTTATGGTTGAATATATATTCTTGGCATTTTTTGAAATAAGGCTTGCGTGTTCTGCCTTATCTCTTTATCTTGGTTTCCAAAATTCTTTCCTTATCTTATTACTCCCTTCGAATGTAACTCAAAGTTTTTGCATTCAAATGTAATTAGAATTTGACTAGATTAGGAATTGAATTTTGGAAAAATTGATGATGGAGATCCAAGGCACCAAGGAATACAAGGAGATTACAAGCAGATTTTGAAGATTCTATATGGAATCCCGTAGGTTTGACCAAACTAGTTTCCTTTGATGGCTCATGGAAATTAGTATAGTTAAAGTCCATAATCATCCAAAGTAGTTTGCATGTGATATATTTATTTTATCCAATTTAATAAATGCTATGCAATGCAAAGTATTATGCATGTGATAGATTTATTTTATGCGATTTAATAAATACTATGCATGCAAAGATGAAACCTTAACAAAATCAAAAACAAAATCGCTCATCATATATATTTAGTCACATGCCACGCATAGCCAAGTTGCCTTCCACGATATAGCAAGATAACTTGGTTGCTCTTTTAACCGGAGATTTGTTGAGCACATTCAAGGTCACACTTTTACATGAGTATGTTTGAGCTATTAGTGGGTCTTACACAACTAGTATCATAAAATATGAATGTTGGGAAACTTGATTATTATGGAAACTAGAGGCAAAGGCTAGGTGAAACATATATGATATGTTTAGGCAATGTGTTGTCACCTAACTAATCTAGGAGTTGTATATAGATACAATTGGTAAGCTCAGTTTCCTACCTAATCCACCTATCATGGTTTGTTGAGCACACTTAAGGCCATGACTAGATGGATGGGATCCTATGTCACGACCTGATTTTCGAGCCGTGACCGGCGCATGGACCCAATGGGCATAGCCCATGAAGCCCAAGCAAGCCTATTTGTATAATTCTGCTCATCATTCCATCAACTATTCTTAAAGTCACTTTTCATACTTCCAATCTATAAGTACTTAATTAATATACCGTAGTAATCAAAAACTGCATTTCACATTAACCCAAATAACGTTAACCATTGCCAACTCGTGGTGGCATTACCCATCACAATATACATACATTGTTTAAGACACATATCTTAATACTTTACATCACATGAACATATTCGCAAACAAAATGACTTTTGACTTCCAGCGGAATGACCAAGTTGAAAGGACGGCCACTGAATGCCAACATACCTGCCAAGAAAAATGAAACTATGTGGAGACCTCGACCTAGGTTCCAACTACCTCCTGATCTGAAATTATGAAGTTGAAAATAGGGAGTACAAACTCAGCGAGTGAGCATAAGAAGGTAACAAGCAACGATAAGGAAAGTTGATAATCATGATGCACTTATTTGAAAACAATGCAACTTAGTTCAAGTTCTTATTAAAATCCCTCCATTAAACCCCTGGTTATTAAATCATTTAATGATGAAGGAACCATATTCAGCATGAAATTGGAAAAAGAGGAAATTTCCAGTAATTATTCAAGCA
This sequence comes from Theobroma cacao, assembly GCF_053813885.1. Classification (NCBI taxonomy): domain Eukaryota; kingdom Viridiplantae; phylum Streptophyta; class Magnoliopsida; order Malvales; family Malvaceae; genus Theobroma; species Theobroma cacao. The sequence goes on from NC_142643.1 coordinate 23,380,032, forward strand.
AGGTAGTATAAACAAAATATTTCTCGCTACAATAAAATCAATTTACAAGTAATTGGGAAATTTTCAAGATTCATCATGCCGTATAATAACATAGTATAATCTTGATCTTTATATTGCATATACATATACTTAAGCTTATATCAATTAGTCTATTACCACATCTCATCCAGCTCATGTGCATCCCCCCACATCGTGCACATAGCCGGAGTCATCGTGTCTCACCCAACTCATGTCCATCCCCCCACATCATGCACATAGCTGGAGTCATCATGTCTCACCCAGCTCATGTGCATCCTTCCACATCGTGCACATAACCGGAATCATCGTGTACATCCCCCTACATTGTGCATAGTTAATGCCATCGTGTACATCCCCCCACATCGTGCACACGGGCAGTATCACCATCCATCTCCCTCACCATCGTCATCACCAAAAGTGCACAGTCACCCTGGACATGCACAGTTGCATTTGTCACACAATGGTATATATATATATATATATATATCTACATTATGTAGAAACATATGGATTCAGCACACTATCAATTTGATAATATATAAACATTTCATAAGGGCTTGTTCCCATGCGAGTTTTGAATAGAAACCAATAAAACATTTTAGGGGGATTCAATCAAACATGTATGTATATATCCCAAAACTTTTTATGCAAGTTCACTCACCGGTATCTGTTGAACCTTTAATCGACTCTAACTTTCCTAATGGTTCAAATGGGGCTGAGGGCCTCATTGGAACCTATCACGCACAAAAACATCATAGCCAATCCAATTTATATTAATATCACTCCAAATGCTATTTTCCCAAATCAAGCTTCACTAGCCCTTCCTATCTATCATCCATTACCATTTGATTGGCTATTTAGTTCTTTACTTTAGTAACACTAGAAATAGCTAAACAACTTAAGCAATACACAATTCATAACTCTAATTATTAGCCTTTAGATTTTATAGTTATGTGAATTGAGTTAATTGTTATACTATTGTGATGATAGGTTCGAACGAAGCCCCACCACCCTATTTGGACCAGTAGAGGAAGTTGGAGTTGGGTAAAGATTTTACAAATACCAGTGAGTGATCTTGCATTTTAAAATGTTTTGGGAAATGCCTACATGTTTAAATGAATCATTTAAAAGTTCATATGTTTTTCCTTTAAAAATATACTTGGGGAACAAGCCTTTAGTGAAATGTTTATATCTTGTGAAAATGTGCCATATAAATGGTTCATGCGTTAACACATTTTATTAATATGTATATTATGCATTGGATGCTCCTTTTTGTGTGATAATGATGACCTAGCTATGTGCATGTGGGAGTGCACATGAGCTGATGATGACCCAACTATGTGCGGTGTGGGAGTGCACATGAGCTAATGATGACCCAACTATGTGCGAGTAGGGAGTGCACATGAGAGGAGTGTGGCGGGATGGTATGCATGATGATGTATGTATACATATATACATATATGTGTGTTATAAAAAGTTCATGAATATGGTATATGGTTGTAATGCATGTGAAATCTTGAATGTTGAACCTTGGAAATCTCTAAGTATTTTCAAGTTGATTTTGTCATTGCAGCAAAATGGCTTTTTCTTGAGAGAATGAAAACTTTTTGTTGGTGTCCTATTTCTCGTTGCAGCTAAAAACTCTCAAGCTTTGGGGGTTACACTGGCTTGGTTCTTGCTGTAGTGAGAAAGTTGTTGAAGCTTCTCGCTGCAGCGAGAAACATTCTGTTTTGCTTGCTACCTTGTTTGGTTGTTGCCCCATTTTCCATTTTTTTAGCACCATAGTTGATCATGAACTCGCAACATGAAGGAGTTTATTTAATTAAGTTTGAAATGAGGGGTTTTGGTAAGAAACCCTCGGCCAGTTGAGAAAACCTCTGCTAGTTGATAATTTGAGCCCAAATTTTGCTGCAGCAAAAATTCATTCTTGTTGCAGCGAGGACCCGTCATTTCACTTGAGTTGCTTGAATGCTATTAAAGTTTTCACTCTTCAAATCCTTTGTTAGTGCATGGATCCTTTATCGTCAAGTGATTAACTCAGTAAGGGTTTAAAAGAAAGGTTTTAATAAGAACTAAACTAAATTGCATTGTTTTGAAAATAAATGCATCATGATTTCTTTAAACTTTCCTTATTGATTGTTTGTTCCCTTCCTTTGTTCACTCACTGGGTTTATACTCACTATTTTCAACTTCATGTTTTTAGATTAGGAAGGAGTTGGTAACTAGGTCGAGGTGTCTTTGTAGATTCATCTCCTTGGTAGGTATCTTGGCATTTGATAGCAGTACTTTCGATCGGGTATCTCCGCTAGAAGTCGAGAATCTCCTTGTTGTGTATAGACAAACCCGATATAAATTATTAAGACATATGTTTTAGACAATATATGTTTATTTTGAATTGAAATTATTAAATGTGACTTTAGTCACTTATGATGGAAAGATGAACAAGTTATATAAATAGGCTTGCTTGGGCTTAGTGGGCTACGTTTATTGGGCCCATGCGTCGGTCATGGCCCATAATTTGGGTCTTGACAATGCTAGCCAGCCTGATCCCTGACTTCCAAAAGCAGCATGAGCACATGGATATCAAATCCATGATTCTTCACTTTAAAGAATTGTTTGATAAGGAGGGGCACACTTAGAGATATGAGATCTCTAAGCAACTATCCTGATGCAAGATTGTAAAAGGTAGTTTTATTAGACCCCATGTGCTGAAGATGATTGGACTCATTGAGAGACTTGGACAATTGGGACTAGCGATGGATCATAAGCTAAGTATAGACTTAGTTCTATAATTTCTTTCCTAGCAGCTTCAGTCAGTTTGTGTTGAACTTCCATATGAATTGATTAGAACGACTATTCCCAAACTTTTGAATATGTTGGACATGGTAGAAAGGTCCATCAAGAAAGATAAGGGATCATTGCTTCTTGTTTTTCTTCAAAGGCTCATACAAAGCAACAAAAGAAGAAAACCCAAAAAGGGAATAAGGTAAAACCCAAAATGAGAAGGCATTGAAGCCTAAGGGAGGTGTCAAAAAGGACAAAGAGAAGGATATTTGCTATCATTATGGCAAACTTGGGAATTGAAGGAGGAATTGCAAGGAGTATGTAGCTACTGCGAGCAAGAAAAAGAAGCTTATTGAAGTTTCTGATTCAAGTACCATTTGCTAAATAATTCTACTTTATGTAATGAAGGTATATGATACCTGAAAGTTGGTTCTTATATGTTTGACATATTGTAGGGACCAAAGATAAAAATGAGCAGGATCTTGGCTTAGGAGGTGACTACATGGATGGACTACCTAAAGCATTAAATGCTACATTAAATGGTTACACTTCTATTTATCTTGACATGTTGGATAGTTTATTGGGATGTTTTTGAAACATTAATTATGTTATTGCAATGGGAATGGCTAGTGAAACCTTTGTCTTTAGCATTTGGATGTGGAAGCTTATGCGTTTCAAGTTTGAATAATTATTTGCAATAATATTGTCGTATTTAATTATCCATGCTTCATGTTTATCCTTGAAATGATATGTGATAAATTGTGAATTATGTTTAATTGATCAAAAGGTTGAATATTGATTCATATAAAATGGAACTTTCTTAAGAACAAAACATAAAGATGAATGTTCAAGAAAGAAAGCAACCTCATATTGCGATATGATTTGGTCCATATCTCTCAAACATATAAAAACCATTGTGATATTCAAAACCAATATGGTTCCAAGCATACATTCAGATGTATACATGTATATGTGTGTGTGTGTCTGGTCAAGTGTGTAACATCATGAAATATTCAAAATAGTTCGAATATTACTTTCACAAAAGATCTTAGATTTAGTGGGAGCATGAAGACACTAAGAAAGGAATTTCTTTAATATTACATCGTTACATTGGAATTTAGCTCTTAAGAGTTTGCATAAAGATGCATAATGATATGTATTAGAATTACATGATTTTGTAGGATACATTGGAGATGTATTATTCATATGAGATGAATCTACCAAATATGTTTTTCGTTTGAGTTATGCACTTTGTTCTATTAAATGGGATCCAAAGGATTGGATTTAATAGAATGTACAGGTGTACTTATCTCATACACATGAAGAGGTTAATAACAGTGAATACAATTTTTTGGTGATATAATTATATGGGATGCAATGTGTATACAAAGAAAGTGCAAAAATTTAAAAAGAGCGGATGGCACAATGAAAAGTGACAAATGCATATGATGCATACAACGTAGATTAGTTGGAATAGTTCCAAAGAAAAAAAGAGGACTATGTACATGTATATAATTAAAGTCATATACATCCTATTAAAACAAGCTCTAATTGGTAGGTATTTAGATTGTTAGTTCATAGAACTAATAAAGGTTTTTGAACATTGTTAATGTAACAATGGAGCCATACTAGTAGAACCTGGGTCTTATTAGATCTAGATATAGTAATATGACATGGTGTGATGCATGGACATCACAAAGATAGATAAAAGCAATTAACCACATTGAAGGGAATAAGCGAGTCTACCAGGAGACATGATTGCTAGATGGATTGAATCCGCATACAGTGAGGTAGTAATTGGCTTTGTAGCTAGTGGAAGATGTTGGGATGAGCTCTACAGCCAATTAGGATTGGTTAAGGCTTAATTCCAATCATGCAACAATATCATTCACGTTGAATTATTCGAGGTTTTCCTTCATCAACAAGACATAAATTATAATGAGTTATAAGTCTAATTGGATGAAGTCCATGAGATTAATATGCCTTGTAAGGGAACTATAATGGGTTGCAGTTATGAGATCCATATGCATTAAAGCATAATCTCAAAATGTTGCTGGTCAATGTATCATTGAGACTAGACGTCAATGATGCTTAGAAATTGTTATATTCTATGTTCTTTACTTTGAAAGTAAGTAATTGATTTCATAGATTGAAATATAGAGATACTCAGAACTAGAATATAGTTGTTTGCTTAGGAAAGCAAGTTCACTAAACATGGCTTGTCATGAGAAGTGCATTTGGTAATACACTCTAGTGTCTATGCAGCACTTCTCATGTGCCAGTCATGTAAATACTCCTTAGACTTGAGATGCAAGGTTATCTTATATGTGGAGTGCTATACTTTAATTTCATCCTTACGGGTAGCCGAACCAAGGGTGCCAAACTAGGATGCTTTTAGGTATAGTATGAAGCATGTGAAGGAAAATGAGTGGTTAAGATAGGAATCATCACCTCAAGTGTTTTAGGGGAAATATCCTATTAGTTCTTTGTTAAAATTAGCTAATTGAAGTCTTTGGCCAAGGTGACATGGAGATTATGAAAAGGTTTCATAAGTCTCTACAAAGCTAATGCTACAACTGCAGGAACAAATATGGAGGTCAATAAAAGTGGACACTGTACCAAGCTTTTTGTTAAGCCCAGTCCTAAATTATCTACCATGTTACACATGAGATTGATAGAGTGATTGTGTATTTGAACAGTCTCGAAAGAATATTTAAAGGTCGGTATTGTGCTTAGAAGTAAAAGTAAGTTGATTTATACCTCGAACTAATTAAAATAGGGATTTTAAGGTGAAATTAAGAGTTTATCAGTCCAAGGATGACTCAAAATGGCAATTCGGAGTTCGATGATCAATTTGGAGTCAAACCGGAATTTTCACTATCCAAGGGTAAAATGGTCATTTGCCACTTGGCGACAAAATGGAAATTTTAGAAAAGATTTTTTTTGGCCCCATTTGACTTATTGGAGTATGATTTGAGGTTTAGAAGTGAAAAATTTTCAATTCCTAGTATTTCTAGAGTATAGGGGCAAAACGATAATTTTGCCATACCAGGGGCAAAATGGTAATTTTGAACCACCAACACTTGTCAAATTTGTGGAATTTAATTATGGTGGGAATGGATAAAGATGGAATAAAGGTGTGGTGGAAAATTAAAATGAAAAGTCAAAATAAAAAAAAAACGGGCTAATGACATGATGCCACATGTCATGCTTTTATTAATTTATTATTTTTCCCTTTTAAAAGGCACAAAAAACCAGGCCATCTTCCACCCCATGGTCGGTCAAACCAGCAAGAAGAGAGAGAAAACAAAAACCAAACCCTAGAGAGAGAAAATCAAAGAAAAGTGTGAATTTTCAAGGAAATTAAGTGAAAAAGGTAAGATTTTCTCGATTAAGTGTTAGTTTAGCATGTTAGTAAACAAAATATGTAGAAAAACATTCATTTTTCCCATTACCTAGCCTTAGTTGAATTTTCAAGTCAATGGTGAGGAAGAATGTGATGTTATTTTAGGTTATTTGATTATCAAATCATGGTTTTTGATATGGAAATTAATGAATTATGGAAAGAAAATCAAGTAGGAAAAATTGTGACAATGATGTACCATTTTGGCCAAATTTTTCCAAGAAGGAATATGAATGTGGCTTTGCTGATTTTTGGGTTATTTGGCTGGACATTGGTGATTTGAAGCATTAGAAAAAGAAATGGGATCAATTGGAGCTAAATTGGATGCATATTACAATTTATCGGGTAAAAGACCGGAATAGGTCAATACAGTGTTTAGGCAAAATTTAGACCTTTTGCATTTCATACCATGTATTAGTGATCTAAATTAGTTATTTCAATTTAAGGGCAACGTAGTAAATTCCTTGATTTTATACTGTGTCAAGGTGGTGTGCCCTTCGACAAAGGCAAGGAAATTACGTTTGGGGATCACTAACCTGAGTACACCCGAAATTTGAACTTTTAAAACCTGTGAGTAAACCTATTATCGTCTGAATTATCTAGAGTAGTTTTTATTCAATTTTGTGATTTGTGAAAATTATTTTAAATGATGAATTTCTTGTTTTATGATAAAATTATGAATTTATAAAATAAATAGAATTATAAAATAAATTGAATTTTTTTATAAATTGATTTGAAAATAGAATGTTGGATTTGAAAATTTGAGTAATTGGAGACCATGTGATTTTATTGTAAATTATGATTTGAATTAAATGGCTTGTGATAAATTGGCATGATTGGCTGAATTTATACTCATGTTGAAAAATATGAACTGCCTATTTTGCCTTGATAAATTGGTTAGTAATGTAATTGCCATGCTATGCCATTGAGATTTGATCAATTGGTGGATTAAAGATTAGCTACTACAATGGCGGGGTTCCATGGACCAACCTATTAGAGGGGCACGATAAACTGCTTTATATTCTCACCTCGGTCGTAGAGGCACGTAGGGTATCTCCTGAGGTTGGCCTTTTGAGTGCACTTCATGTTAACCACCATGTGAAGTGAGACTCAGTCAACGCCAAGGAACGACTGCTTTTTTTTCAAAATAAAAACAAGTTTTATGATTATATAAAATTTTTCACAGCCTTGGCGGACTCAGTTGGATACCCCTAGTCCAGGTGTCCCCGAGTACAGGATTTGGCATAAGCCAAGTTTTGAGAAATTCACGAGTCATATTGATTATTTGGTTGAAATGAATATTCGTGTTGTGAAAAATTTGCTGAAATGAATTATTTTTAATTGTCTCCATTTACTCGCCTTTAGATAGTTTATATAGTGTCTGTTTACTCACTAGGATTATGTAATCATAATCTCACCCCGCTTCCTATCCATTTTTCAGGTTCAGGATAGTTTGTTGATAGTTGATTAAGACTAGAATTAATCTCGGAGTTTCATCCTAGAAAGTAAGGGTTCATAGCCCTACACCTTCTTGGTTAGTTGGGGGCCCACGTGTTACTGTAAAAGTAATTTTATACTTCAGTTATTTGATTTAAAGTATGTATGAACATATTTATCTTTTACACCATATTTTTGGTGGGTTTCGGTATTTTTGAAAAAAAATGACGAAAATGCCCTTGTGAGCTAAAAAACAAAATGTTATGTTCTGATTTGGAATTGACTCGTAATCCTTCGAATTACAATATTTGATAACTATTGCTCACCGAGGAAGTGTGAAAGCTGATACGAGAGCCTTACGAGGTTTCGATCGGCATTCGAGGGTGAAAAATGTCTATTGAGGCTTCATGGCGGTTGTTACAGGCTCGATGGGGAGTTTCGGGTCGTGACACTTTTATTATCTCCGAGGTATATGATGAGGGAATGAATTACACTAATAGATTGTACATTAAAAGGTTGTCAAAGAACCCTTTGATTCTCTTAACAATTGGGTGGCCATGATGCATTGCTAGATTCCAATCTTGGTCTTTGAAATTGATTGTAAATTAATTGATTGAAATTTATGTTAATCAATTAAGTCATTAATTAATTTCATTGCCAACATGTTAGGAACCTAATAGGTCACACACAATGATTGCATTTGAATTAAATTGGAAGAGTGATGATTTAAGTTAGACTTAAATCACATGCTAGGTAATTAACTTCTATAAACTTAATTAAAAGGATTTAATTAAGTTTTAGGCATAATAATAAATAGTTATAATTAGAAGGCCTTGATTGCAAAATGTAAAGGAAGTTAATTTTGATTTTCATTTCCAAAGACTTGATTAAAAGAGTTTAATTAAGTAATGGGCTCAATATTATAGTGTGTTATAATATTGAGGGCTTAATTGCAAAATTGAAGTTATTTTAACCTAACTATATAAGTCATCTTTTAACTATTTTCCATAAGAGAGTTTTTCACAATTAAAGAAAACCTATTTTTTTCTCAAAAAAAGAAAAAATGTTTTCTCTCTTTGCCGCCACTCCCTTTGTGAGAAAAAGAAAAATTGCTTTGAAGCAATTTTAATGAGGTTTGGCTAAGATTGTAAAAAGAAGAATAAGACAATTGTTGTCCCCTTTACTAGCACTAAGTATAGTTAAAAACTCCTTCCTTTGTTGAAGGTTTATGTGTAATTGTGTGTACTATCATTACAGTCCAAGCACTTGATTGGTTGGGGTTTTTCTCTCCTTGTGGTGTTCACGGGATTACTTCGGGAAGTGCCATTGTGATTACGAAATTACTTGGCAAGGTAACTTTCTGAATGAAAATTAATTTTGTTCTTTTATGTGTTAAATATCACTAAGGTGATCCATGGGCAGAGGCATGTTTTGGTTGTTTACTTCTATAGTTTTAGTTTTTCTTTTCACTGCGTATTTTAAGCATGCTGTCCATAGCCAAACCCATCAATGGCTTATATGATGATTTCCATCTAAGATACTATGTTATGTATATGATTTGTTTTCCATATATTACATGAGCTGTTTGAGGATAGATGATGAATTCTATGAGATTATGTATGTAATCCATATTTTGCATATGATATGATGAAAGAGTAGGTAAGAGGAAATGCCATGAGATGTGTATATGATGTGAAATTCCACATACCTTATGAGATGAGTATGCATGTATGTGATGGACATTCCACGTACTAAATGCTATGAGTATAAGAATTTAAGAATTTAATGTGTACGATTGATTTCACTCACAGAAGGTGTAGTGACGACTTCACTCCTATAATGCATTATAAACGGGAAAGATGCAATGGGGTTGAACATTGCCGACCCAAGGTTGATGGGGGTGGTACCATCACAATGTGTTAGTTTAATGTTAATGGAATGATTATGATTATTATCTTTATGAAATGTTGTATGTTAAGTTCATCTTGATTTGTAAAACCCGACCCTATAAACACATGTCATGACATACATGCACTGAATAGCATATTATTACACTAGAAAAGTCCCTAAGAATAGACGAAACCCAGTATTGTACCTAACAATACACTTGAGTTGATTTAACCTCAAACTAGTTTAAATAGGAATCGTAGGATAGAATTTAATATTTTACAGTTCAGGAATGACTAAAAATGATTGTTTAGAGTTTGAGGGTTCATTTGGGGAAAATTTGAAAATTTTGATGTTTAGGGGTAAAATCGTCATTTTGCCACCTAAGATAATAATTTGATCATGGAGTGAAATTTTTGATCAAGATTAACTATTTGGAGTATAATTTAATGATAGGAAGTGAAAAATTCCAATTCCAACAATTTTTGAAACATAGGGGCAAAACGGTAATTTTGTCACCCCGAGGTAAAACCGTAATTTTTACTAGCCAAAACTTGTCAAAATCATAGGATTTATTTATTTTTGGTATGAATAAATATGGTATTTTAAGTGGTGAAAAATGGAAGTTTAAAGGATGAAATTTTAAAAACGGGCCAATGGAAAAGTGACACATGGCAATTTTTAATGATTTAATATTATTTTAAAGGAAAATCAGCCCATTTAAACCCCACATCAGGTGATGGTCGGCCATAAGGAGAAAATAAGAGAGAAAATAGAGAGGAAAGGAAGAAAAGATAAAAACCAAAGGAAAACTAGAAAATTAAAAGGGGAATTCACGTTTTTCGTCCGTTTATGCGTCTAACGGTAAGATTTTTTTACTTTAGCTTGATTTCTACTTTTCCTATGCCTTTGTTTCCATTTAGCATGCTTGAGGAGGGAGATCAAAAAGTGATACCAAGGGCTGGCCCAATTTCAAGGGGAAGGATTTTGAAATTTTTATGTTTTGATTCTTAGTTAAATTCGTAGTTTTAGTTAGTTAAATGTATATAGAAATCAAATTGGGCAAGAAAGCATGAAATTCTCACAATACCCACCCTTGGCCGAATAGTCAATGATGTACAATGATGATGAACTAATTTTTATTCTAAGAGAAATGAAGAGAAAATGATGAAAAATGGTTAAATGTGATAGAAAAACAAAGTGGAAAATTAACCGAGTTAATGTCCCATTTTTGGCCGAATTTTCCAAGGAGGAAAGTGAGCTGATTTTGGTGATTTTAGAGGGTTATTGGCTGATATTTAATGGTTAGAAATGTTGGAGAGAAAATGGGACAATTTAGAGCTAAAATGGAGCGCGTTAGCAATTTATCGGGTAAAGTACCAAAAATAGGTTAATACCGTGTTTAAGTCGTTTTAGGCTATTGCATTTCATACCATGCATTAGTATAGGATTTAAGTCAATTATATAGTGATTTAGCATCAATGTGGTGAATTGTGTAATTTTTACAATGTGTCTAGGAGGAGAGCCTTCCGGTAAAGGCAAGGAAGTCATACCCGACAAACAGTGATCGGGGCACCTAGAAAGCATTTAATTTGTATAAACTGTGAGTAAACCTATTATTATTTTAAATTATCTAAAGTTTATTTTTAAATGCTCTTTATGTATTTTATGAAACGAAAATGAGATTAAAATGGAACTTTTGATGTTTTAGAAATAAATGTGACAAATAAATATATTGTGTTGATTATCTGAAATAAAAAACTTTTGATTATGAAATTGAGTAATTGGAGGCTGCCAATTGTCTTGAAAAATATATTTTCCTATGAATGGCTTATGATATATGAGTATATGTGGCTATATTTTATAATTGCATTGGGAATTTATGTAAGTTGTCTTTTACTATGCAGGTTGGGTAAATAAATAAAAGCCACGTTATACTGTCGAAATTTTATTAAAGTTGGTGGGTTTAGTCACTACAGTGACGGGTTTCCGTGGACTGCCTATTAGAGGGTACGGTAAACCCGGTTACATAGTTACTCCGGTTGTAGAGGCGAGGAGGGTAACTCCTGGGGTAGTGTTAGAGCTCACTTCACGTCGAACCCCCACGTGAATGTGTAACTCAGCCAACGCCAAGGAACGGCTTGTTTTCAACACTAACATGTGTTTAACATGTAAATATCTTAATAACCTTGGCGAACTCGGTTAGATGCCTCGACCAAGGTATCCCCGAGGACTAGTTTTGGCTTAAGCCCTGTTTTTAATAAAAGCCATAAGCCTTAACAACTATTTTGGTAAATTACAAATATTTTATGGTTTAAGAAATAAATTGAAAACCTTATGAAATGGTTTGTGATTTGTTATTTAAACTTGCCTCCATTTTACTCGCCTTTAGATATTTATAATAATGTCTGTTTACTTATTGAGATTGTAAAATCTCACCCACCTCCTTTCCAAATATTTCAGGCCTGTGGTAGCTTGTAGATACCCGATTTTATCGAGGATTCCAGTTGCCCCCTCTATCTCACAGACAGTAGGTTACTATCACCAACACTTGGTGTATTTATGGGCCACTTGTCATTGTAATTATTATTGTACATTATAACTTTGTAAATTATTGAATGTATGAATTTATTTTACTTCCACGTTACAAAAGATTACTTACACGTGTTTCTATAAATATTGTTTTATATAAAAATGCTATATTTTAATTAATATTTTGAATAGTAATTTTTTTCTATAAATCCTTTTAAAAACAAAAATATATTTTTGTCTTTTGATTTACTTGAGTCCGAAATGACTGGTAATTGTTTAAAACGGAATGTTTAACAATGATTGCTCACAGGAAAGGCAAGAAATTGATACGTAAGCCTTGAGGGATTCCGATTAGCATTCCGTGTAATAAGTGTCAATCGGGACGTCGCGACGGTTGTCATGGGCCCGAGGGGGGTTCCGGGTAGTGACATGATTAATGTTTGCGATCCATACTTTATGTTGGCATGAAAATGTAATTAGAGAAATGAAATGAGCTGTAGAGATAGTCTTAAGTGGTAAGGGGAGTTAAGGAATGGCAAAAATACACAAATTTACCTAGAAAATAACGTTTCAGAGGCTATCTGTCGATTCATGTAGAACATCTATCGATAGATAGTATACAGAATGAAACAAAAAGCATTTTGCTTAAAATTTATCTATAGATGAGTTCAAAAATTGTACGTATTGGCTTATTTGAAAGCTTTTTAAAGGTAAAATGATTTTCCAGTGGTTATTCACACATGTTTACATCATATGTGCTATTTAAATGTGTTTAAACACCATTTTTCATGAGATTAAAGTTTAAATTGATTATAAATGGCATAAGATTATAAGTGCTTGATTACAAAACAATTTTATCCTCTAGCTTGTCCCCTTTTTGTATCCACTCAGGGAGTCTTTGTGACTCATATGTTATTTTCCCCATTTATTCTGTTGTAGATTAGTGATAGTAATCTAATAACAACTAATGTTATGGATACAAGTGTCTAGTCTTCATTCTTTGGTAGGTGTCTAGCAGCCTTTAATGCCTAGAGCGATCGCATTCCACTGACAAGTCGATCGTATGTTCATATTTATGGATTTGATTATGTTTATGGATTATAAACATGTTATGTTAATGTAGCCTGTGTTTGGGCATTTTACATTGAGAATGTTATGTATGAGATTATGATAATGGCTTGAGAGCCTACACAAACACTCGAAGGTTTGGTTGATAGCTAATGTTATTGTGCACTATGACAATGGCACTTTTTCATATATATATATATATATATCAAATGCTTAAGCTTATAGAATTTACTTGAGAAGTTCCTTAATTGTATAATGAGTAGTAGGAATCATACATGATGATTTCGTATGTAAAGAGATGTTATAAGTTGCTTCCACATGTAATGATGAATATTTAATGATGGTTATGATATTTTCTTTGGCCTAGCAGGTTATGTTCGTAAAGGTCCATACATTGTTCATGATCTGTGAAACCTCGACCTTCATAGACACGTAACTAGAGGTAGAACTTATGTTAAAGGTTTCATTTGAGCTAATGATGCTAGTTTTATGTTACTTATAATTATTTTATATCATTATAAGAGTAGGATTAAAAAATGATTTCAATTGGTGAAGAAAGGTGCATAGTGGGTTGTTGCTCTATTTGCATATGTTTTGGTTTTTCAATCATATCTTCAACTATAGAAGTTTAAATGACATGATTTTTAAACCATTAGAAAGATAAGAGGCAAGGATACATCTTTAACGTGTACCACTTTGCCTAGTTTTGATGGGAAGATGGTCAAAATCTTCATCGAAGTGGAAGTACTGCACTAGGAGAACAGATTCAAACAGAATGTTTGAGCGCCACGGTGTTGGAAATTAAGAGTCACGACCTTCACCGTAATTTTCACAAATAATAAGTTTAGGGCATTTTTGAAGCTAGGACTTTTGAGGGCTACTTAAGGGACCTCTTTCAGAAGATTTTGGACCTATTCCGGTGTCAAAAGAGTAAAAGATTGCACAAGAAAAAGAGGAAGACAAATGGCCTTGTTAAGGGCATTATTGTAATTGCATGAAGATTTAGATAAGCTTTAACTATAAAAATCCCATCCTTCCAACAACTTCTTCAAATTTTCAGCACTTTTTCTTTTTCCTTTCTCATGTTTTCTCACCTTCCATGGAAGCTTGGTTTGAAACTTCCATAGATTTTATCGAGTTAACCCTAATTTTCATGTTTTTGTGCACCCTTTCACAAAGTTCTTTGTGCTTTTTTACTTTTCCACCATAAAGCCCTCAAAAGCCTTTCCCTAATACTTTCTCTCACTTGTTGGACATTTTAGAGAGAGAAAGAGGGAGACTTTTCACAAGAAATTGAAAACTTTTGAAAGGGAATTCAATTACCAAGCTAGCAAGGTGAGTATTGAAATTGAGTTGATATTTTTAATTGTTGAGGATGGCTGGTGGTTAGATCTGTGAGTGTTTTGTAGTTAAGGATTCATTTGTTTTAGTATGATTAGAGAAGTGAAAATAGATAGCCACTTAATGGTAGTTGGAAACTAGATATGAATAACTAGCAGAACATGATTTAGGAGATAACTTCTGGAACCATATGTAGTACCCCGCATTTTTGATAAGGTGGCTAATAAAGTTTACGGATGCCAATTGAGGTTAATTACTGAGTTAAAAAGGGTAATTCATAAGTGAACCTGTGAAATCTTGATCTTTATAGACATATAACTGAAGTAGACGAGATAATGCGAACTAAGGGTAATTTCGTAATTTCTCTTGGTGAGCTCCTACAAGTGGGTTTGTTTTATGCTATTAAGTTCTAAATAGGCCTAAGGAATGAATAAATGATGTATATGATGGGAAATAAATGAAGAAGATAAAAATAATGATAATTTCTACGATAGGGGCAAAATGGTCATTTTGCATCTCGAGTACAAATTTTTATGTTTTCATGAACCCGAGTATTTCTAGACTATTATGTACCTTGCTCCAATGTCAAAAGAGTAAACGGTTGCACAAAGGATGGGAGGAAGACAAAGCCACCATGTTAAGGGTATTTTGGTAATTCCAGTGGAAATTTAGATTAACTTGAACCATAAATATCTAAGCTCCAACAACTTTTTCTTCTTTTTCTTCCTCCCATTTCCTGTTCCTTTTATCCTCAATGGAAGCTTGCTTTGCAACTTCCATAACTCTCTCTTTAGCTCCAATTTTTATGCTTTTGTGCACTTTTTCATACAACCTTTGTGTTATTTCACTCTCTCACTTTAAAACTCCTAAAAAGTCTTTGTTCAGTACTTTCTCTCGCTAGTTGGAAATTTTAGAGAGAGAAAGAAAGAGAGAGAGAGAGACTTTCCATGATAGCTTGAGTATTCTTTAGAAGGAATTCAACTACAAATCCACTAAAGTGAGTAATGAATGAGGATTGATTTTAGGTTGTTGATAATGGCTAGTAATTGGAGTTGTGAGTTGTTTTATTATTGAGGGTTGTTTATTTATTTCTAGAGTTACTTGAGTAGAAAGAACAGATAGCCATTTAATGGCAATTGGAAGCTAGATAGGAATAACTAGTAGAACTTGATTTAGGAAAGAGCTTTTGAAATTATATTAATGCCAATTTGGGTTGGTTGTGATGTTGTGTGTGACAATAGGTTCCAATGAGGCCTCACATGTCCATTTGAAGCAATAATCAAAGTTCGAGTCAATTAAAGATTCAACAAATATCGGTGAGTCAACTTGCATCAAAGTATTTTTGGGAAATACATATGTGTTGGGATGAAGCATTTAAATGATTTTACTTGGCTTTTAATTAAATTATGCATGGGAACAAGCCCTTGATAAATTGTCTCTATGTTGTGACATGTGACTGTTATGGATTCATGTACCACTACATTATGTTGGTATATATATATATGTTGTGTAATGATATTGACCCGGCTATGTGTGAGTAAGAGTGCGCATAAGACAATGATGACCCAGTTATGTGCGAGTGGGAGTGTGCATAAGCCGATGATGACCTAGCTATGTGCGAGTAGGAGTGTGCATAAGCTGATGATGACCCGGCCATGTGCTAGTGGGCAGTGCATATGAGCTGATGATGATGGGAGGGTGTGCATGATGATGGATATATATATATATATATACATACATAGATATGTGTGTTATAGAAAGTTTATGAAAATAATTGTGATTGTGTTGTGTGTTGGCATTGTTAATTGCTCCCAAAATTGCTTTTCATTTCAACAAGAAAATGGTTTTTGATGTAACAAGACCCATTTCACTCAAAGTGCTCTGTTTCTCACTATAGCGAGATTCATTTTTGCTGTAACTAGAAATTCTCGGGTTTTGGGGATCACACTGGCCCGATTCTTGTTGCAGCGAGAAACTCTCGGGTTCTAGTGCAGTGCTTTGACTTTGATGAAGATTTTGACCACTTTACCATCCAAAGTGGGAAAAGTGGTAATATAAATGTTGTAGCCCTGTCTTTTATCTTTCTAATGGTTTAAAAATCAGGTAAATTAGACTTCTATAGTGGGAGATATACTAGAAAAATTGAAACCCATGCAAAGTAACACTATTTCTCACTACAGCAAGAAACTTGCTGCCATGCTTGCTACGTTGCTTGATTTTGAAATATTTTTCACCCATTTGACTTCATGGATTGATCATGGCTTTTTGCAACACTATGAGGTTATTAATCAAAGTTTGAAAGGAGGGGTTTTAGTAAGAAATTAAATCAATTGCATTATTTTTGAAACAAGTGCATCATGATTTCCAAATTCTTCCTATCGATTGCTTGTTCCCTTCTTATGTTCACTCACTGAGTTTATACTCACATTTTTAAACTTCATGTTTTTAGATTCGAAGATAATTGGGACCTAGATTGAGTGTCTACGTATACTCGTCCTCTTGGTAGGTGCTATGGCATCTTAGTAGCTGTACTTTCACCCACGGTCACTCCGCTGACGGTCAAGAGTCTTATGCTTGTGTACATGTATAAGTAATAAAGACCACTAAGATTCATGTTAAAAATCAAATATGTATATTTGATTACTAATGCCACTGTAAGGTGGCGAATGAGTGATATTATGTTAGCATAATACAAATGTGAATATTGGATTGCTATAAAATGTTACTGAAATATTTAAAATTGAGAATTGAAATACGTGGTTTTAGAAATGATGGTTGGGAATGATGATCAGGTTTGCATTAAAAGGCTTGCTTGGGCTTAGTGGACTATGCCCATTGGACCCATGAGCTGGTCATAGCCTAGAATTTGGGCTGTGACACCATATTTTTGTGAATTGAGTTAATTGTGATGCTATTATGATGATAGGTTCCAACAAAGCTCCACCGACCCATTTGGACCATTAGAGGAAGTGGAATTGAGTAAGGATTTAACAAATACTGGTGAGTGAACTTGCATTTCAAAATGTGTTGGGAAGTACCTACATGTTTAAAGGAATCGTTTGAAAGTCCATTTGTTCATGCTTTAAAATAAAAAATTAAAATAAAAATACTTGGGGAACAAACCTTTAGTGAAATATTTTTATCTTGTGAAAGTGTGCCATATAAATGGTTCCTACGTTATCATATTGTATGAATATGTATATTATGCATTGGATGTTCCTTTTTGTGTGATAATGATGACCTAGCTATGTGCGTGTGGGAGTGCACATGAGCTGATGATGACACAGCTATGTGCGGTGTAGGAGTGCACATGAGCTGATGATGACCCGACCATGTGCGAGTAGGGATTGCACATGAGTTGAGTATGGAAGGATGGTATGCATGATGGTGTATGTGTATATATAAATGTTATAAAAAGTTTATGATAGTGTTTGTGATTGTATGGCATGATGAATCTTGAAAATTCCCTATTTACTAGTAAATTGATTTTATTGCAGCGAGAAACACTCTGTTTATACTGCATTGCTTGGATGATTGCTTGAAATTTCCTCTCTTTCCAATTTCATGCTAAATATGGTTTCTTCATCATTAAAGAATTTAATAACCAGGGGTTTAATGGAAGGATTTTAATAAGAACTAAACTAAATTGCATTGTTTTGAAAATAAGTGCATCATGATTTCTTTAAACTTTCCTTATCGTTGCTTGTTCCCTTCTTTTGTTCACTCACTGAGTTTGTACTCACTGTTTTGAACTTCATGTTTTCAAATCAGGAGGCAGTTAGAACCTAGGTTTAGGTGTCCACATAGATTTGTCTTTCTTGGTAGGTATGTTGGCATTCAGTAGTCGTCCTTTCACCTTGGCCATTCCTCTAGAAGTCAAGAGTCATTTTGTTTGTGAATACGTTCATGTGATGTAAAGTATTAAGATATGTGTCTTAGACAATGTATGTATATTGTGATAGGTAATGCCACCATGAGTTGGCAATCGTTAACATTATTTGGGTTAATGTGAAATGCAGTTTTTGATCGTTACAACATATTAATTAGGTACTTATAGATTGGAAGTATGAAAGGTGACTTTAAGAATAGTTGATGGAATGATGAGCAGAATTACACAAATAGGCTTGCTTGGGCTTGATGGGCTTTGCCCATTTGGTCCATGCACCAGTCGCGGCTCAAATATCGGGTCGTGACAGACTTGGTATTAGAGCCCTAGGTTGTCTAGGTCCTAGGATTTCTTTTTGTTGGTCCAGCGGAGTGTTAGGTCTTTATGTGGAAACTTCAGTTGTGAAGTGTGAACTGCGGCACATTTTACAACCAAGGGACCACATAGATTATCTATCTTAGAAACCACCTTTTTCCTTAGATATGATTATAATTGCAAAAATGTGTTTAATAATGGGTGTTTGCTCTTGTCTAGGTAAGAATGCCGCCTAAGACACGAGCTGCCTCAAGACGAATGGGGGAGAAAGATGCTCCTAATGAGATGACAGATAGGCCACAGGCATGCACCTTTAGGGGGCGAGGTAGACGTCGCGGGGCCACTAGACTGGTGAGGGCGGATACGCTTGTGAGTAGAGAAGAGGAAGGACAGTCTTTGGGTGATGCAGATAGACAACTAACCGGGGGTATTACCATTGAGGATTTGGCAGTAGGCCTATAGGGAGTTAATCGGGTTGTAGAGATGATGGCAACCCATATGGATGATATATAGAGGATAGTGGAGGGGAGACCTACAGTACAAGAATCCCCTAGTTCCCAAGGGCAGGCCGAACGCAAACATCTTGAGGTCGAGAAGGGTCATTTAGAGATTTCCCTTCCTTGAAGCTTAAGCCTCCATCATTTTCAGGGTCTGATGCAACAGAGAAGCCCCAGATTTTCTTCGATAAGATGGAAAAAAATTGTAAAGCCTTGGGATGTTCCAGTGTTTGATCAGTCGAGCTAGCCACCTTCCGATTAGAGGACATAGCGCAAGAATGGTATAGTTCCTTATGTAGAGGCAAACCAACGAATGCAGCACCATTGACTTTGAGTGAGTTAAGTACAGCCTTCTTAGATCAATTTTTACCACTCAATGTACGTAATGCCAGAGTTAGGGAGTTTGAGGCTTTGGTACAGACGTCGAGTATGACGGTGTCTAATTACGACATAAAATTCACACAATTGTCACGGCATGCACCTTATTTAGTTTCTACAAAGGAGATGAAGATGCAGAGGTTTGAAGATGGGCTAGTGAAGCCATTGTTTAAGGCTGTGGCATCTTGAGATTTCAATACCTACTCCGTAGCAGTGGATTGAACTAAGAGGATTAAGATGAAGACTAGTGAGAGTAGGGCTACGAGGGATAGAGCAAAAAGGGCCAAGACAGAGGGTTATCAAGGTCGTAGAGATTTCAGCAGTGGTATTTCATCTTCTAGCCGTCAAGGCCCACAGAGGGACTCATGATTACCCTAACAGGGGAGTGACTCGCCTGGTGCTAGTTTTAGGGCAGGATAGAGAACCTTCAATGTTGGGAGGTAGCAAGATTCAAGGCAGGGAAGTCAAGTTATCCGTCATTGTGATACTTGTGAGGGACGACATAGAGGAAGATGCCTCTGTCCTACAGGAGTTTGTTTCTCATGTTGTCAACCTGGACATATTAAGAGGAATTGCTCGATGGCTCATCAATGCCAAGGTTCTGCTCGCGGTTTCACCCAACCAGCCTCGTCTACTTCTTCAATAGCTGCTTCATCGGATCAGAAGGCTAGTGGATCTAGAGGTAAAGGTGCTATTACTTCCTCTCAGGGTAGGCCTTCTGGGTTTGGACGTTAGAGTTCTGCTTGTAAGGGTTAAGCAAGGGTGTTTGCTTTAACACCGCAAGAAGCCTAGACATCCAACGCAGTGGTGTCAGGTATTCCCTCAGTTTGTAATATGAATGCTCGGGTATTGTTTGATCCTGGTGCTACCCACTCTTTTATTTCTCCATGCTTTGCATCTCTTTTGGGCAAAGATCATGTTAGGAGAGAAGAACAGTTAGTGGTGTCTACTCCTTTAAATAAGGTATTTATGGCCGAATGGGAATATGAGTCCTGTATAGTTCGAGTCAAGGACAAAAACACTTCAGTGAATATAGTGGTGTTAGACACCTTGGACTTTGATGTGATCTTGCGAATTGATTAACTATCACCCTGCCATGCCAGTGTGGATTGTTATCATAAATTGGTTAGATTTAATTTCCCGGATGAGCCATCATTTAGTATTCATGGGGATAGAAGCAATGCTCCAATTAATTTGATATTAGTCATGTCTACTGGGAGGCTATTAAGACAGGGTTGTCAAGGTTACTTGGTCGTTGTGAAGGATAAGCCAAGTGTCAGTGGTGAATGAGTTTATGGATGTATTTTCTGAGGAACTACCAGGTTTGCCTCCCGAGCGGGAGATTGAATTTTGCATAGATTTGATTCCTAACACTAGACCTATATCCATTACCCCATATAGAATGGCACTTGCGAAGCTTAAGGAACTTAACGATCAGTTAGAAGATTTATTGGATAAAGGCTTCATCTGTCCTAGCATCTCACCATGAGGAGCACTAGTGTTATTTGTAAAGAAAGATAGGTCACTTAGATTGTGCATTGACTATCGACCGCTTAATAAAGTGATAATGAAGAATAAGTATCCTCTTCCAATAATAGATGAATTACTTGATCAACTACAAGGAGCACAATGTTTCTCTAAGATAGATCTACGATCTGGGTACCATCAGTTGAGGATTCGAAATGATGATATACCAAAGATCGCATTTCGAACAAGATATGGGCACTATGAGTTCTTAGTGATGTCATTCGGGCTTACGAATGCCCCTGGAGCCTTTATGGGTTTAATGAATCGAGCGTTTAAGCCTTACCTGGACAAGTTCATGGTGGTGTTTATTGATGACATTTTGATCTACTTGAATAGCCGAGAGGACCATAAGCAACACCTTAAGATGTGCTCCAAACTTTGAGAGAACATTGATTGTATGCCAAGTTCTCCAAATATGAGTTCTGGCTTGAAAGTGTTGCATGCTTAGGACATGTGGTCTCTAAGGATGGGGTACAAGTCGATCCAAAGAAAGTTGAGGTAGTGGAAAAGTCACCAAGGCCAACATCATTTACGGAGATTAGAAGCTTTGTGGGTTTGGTTAGCTATTATCATCATTTTGTGAAGGACTTCTCCAAAATAGTCGCCCCTCTGACTAAGCTGACACGTAAAGATACAAAATTTGAGTGGACAGATGCTTGTGAGAATAGCTTTGAGAAGCTTAAGGCATGTCTCACCACAGCTCCAGTATTAAGCCTACCACAAGGCACAGGGGGTTATACTATGTTCTGTGATGCATCACGGGTCAGTTTAGGGTGTGTATTAATGCAACATGGGAAAGTAATTACGTATGCATCCAGGCAGCTCAAAAGGCACAAGTAGAATTACCCTGCACATGATTTAGAGATGGCAGCAATTGTATTTGCCTTAAAGATTTGGAGACATTACTTGTATGGTGAGACTTGCGAGATATATACGGACCACAAAAGCCTGAAGTATATATTTTAGCAAAGAGATCTTAACTTGCGACAACGTAGGTGGATGGAGTTACTAAAAGATTGTGATTGTACTATTCTGTACCATCCCGATAAGGCAAATGTAGTGGCATATGCCTTGAGTCGAAAATTTATGGGGAGCCTAGCACATATCTCTATAGATAGGAGATCCTTGCTTAGGGAGATTCATAGCTTGGGAGACATGGGTGTGCATTCGGAATTTTCGAAGGAAAATGCATTACTAGCACATTTTATAGTGAGGCCTATATTAATGGAATAAATCAAAGAAGCATAAAGTAACGATGAGTTCGTAGCTAAGGTCTTAGAGGACCCTTAAGGAAAGAAAGGAAAAATGTTTACGAAAGCCACAAATGGAGTATTGAGGTATGGAACCAGACTTTATGTGCTCGTTAGTGATGGATTAAGGAGAAAAATATTAGAGGAAGCACACATGGCAGCTTATGTGCTACATCCAGGGGCTACAAAGATGTATCAAGATTTGAAAGAGGTATATTGGTGGGAAGGACTTAAGAAAGATGTAGCTGAGTTCGTCTCCAAGTGCTTGGTTTGTCAACAGGTTAAGACTGAGCATCAAAGGCCTATAGGGCTATTACAGTCGTTATCAGTGCCTGAGTGAAAGTGGGAGCATATTGCAATGAATTTTGTAATGGGCTTGCCTTGAACTAGTGGGGCCTACGACTAGATCTGGGTCATAGTAGACCGGTTAACGAAATTAGCTCATTTTCTTCTGGTTAAAACTATATATGAGGCTGCCCAATACTCCCAGCTTTATCTAGACGAGATAATACGGCTGCATGGCATTCCTGTTTCTATAGTATCTGATAAAGGGGCATAGTTCACTTGTAGGTTTTGGGAAAAGATGCAAAAAGCATTAGGCACTAAGTTGGATTTCAGCATGTCTTTCCATCCCCAGACTAACAGACAGTTTGAACAGACAATACAGACATTCGAAGATATGTTAAGGGCATGTGTAATAGCCCTTGGGGTCAGGTGGGATCGATATCTGCCCTTAGTGGAGTTTGCCTACAACAACAGTTTCCAAGCTAGCATCCAAATGGCACCATTTAAAGCATTATATGGACAAAAGTGTAGGTCACCCATTGGATGGCTAGAGGTGGGAGAAAGGAAACTTTTGGGGCCTGAGTTGGTATAGGACGCTATTAAGAAAATACACATGATTCGTCAAAGGATGTCAGCACAAAGTAGGCAAAAGTCATATGCTAATAACAGACGAAGGAACTTGAAGTTTCAAGTGGGGAATCATGTATTTTTTAAGGTCTCACCAACAAAAGAGGTAATGAGGATTGGCAAGAAGGGAAAATTGAGCCCTCAGTATATAGAACCCTTCGAGATTTTGGAAAGGGTTAGAGTAGTGACATATCGCTTGTCATTACCGCCAGACCTTTCAAATATTCACCTAGTGTTTCAGGTGTCAATGCTTAGGAAGTATAACCCAGATCTATCTCATGTAATACGATATGAAACCATGCAGCTAAAAGATGATTTGACCTATAAGGAGCAACCAATAGCTATCCTTGATCGGTAAGTCAAAAGGCTCCGTTCAAAGGATATAGCCTCAGTTAAACTATTATGGCAAAACCACACCAGTGAAGAGGTAACGTGGGAAGCTGAGGAGGAGATGCGAACAAAGTATCCACACCTCTTTAATATGTAGAGGTATGCTGCCTTATAGTTCGATTTAAATTCAAGGACCAAATTTCTTTTAGTGGGGGAGAATGTGAAACCTCGATCTTCATAGACATGTAATTAGAGGTAGAACTTATGTTAAAGGTTTAATTTGAGCTAATGATGCTAGTTTTATGTTACTTATAATTATTTTATGTCATTATAAGAGTATGATTAAAAAATGATTTCAATTGGTGAAGAAAGGTGCATAGTGGGCTGTTGCTCTATTTGCATATGTTTCAGTTTTTCAAGTATATGTCCCACTAAAGAAGTCTAAATGAAATTATTTTTGTACCATTAGAAAGCTAAGAGTTAGGGCTACAAGTTTAATGTTTACCACTTTGCCTAGTTTTGAAAAGAAGGTGGTCAAAATCTTCATCAAAACAGAAGTATTGCGCTAGGAGAATAGATTCAGACAGAACGTTTGAGCGCCATGGCATTGGCAATTGAGAGCCGTGGCCTTCACTGTAATTTCCACAAATAATAAGTTTAGTGGATTTTTGAAGCTAGGATTTTTGGGGGCTACTCAAAAGACCTCTTTTTGAGGATTTTGGACCTTTTCCAGTGTCAAAAGAGTAAAAGATTGCATAAGAAAAGAAGGAAGACAAGTGGCCTTGTTAAGGCCATTATTGTAATTGCATGAAGATTTAGATAAGCTCTAACTATAAAAATCCCATTCTTCTAATAGCTTTTTCAAATTTCCAATACTTCTTCTTCTTCTTTTCTCATGTTTTCTCACCTTCCACGAAAGCTTGCTTTGAAACTTCTATAGATTTTCTCGAGTTAACCCTGATTTTCATGTTTTTGTGCACCCTTTCACAAAGTTCTTTGTGCTCTTTTACTTTTTTACCATAAAACCCTAAAAAGCCTTTCCCTAATACTTTCTCTCACTAGTTGGACATTCTAGAGAGAGAGAGGGAGATTTTTCACAAGAAACTTAAAGCTTTTGAAAGGGAATTCAATTACCAAGCTAGCAAGGTGAGTATTGAAATTGAGCTGATATTTTTAGTTGTTGAGGATGATTGGTGGTTAGATCTGTGAGTGTTTTGTTGCTAAGGATTTATTCGTTTTAGTGTGATTACAGTAGTGAAGATAGATAGCCACTTAATGGTAGTTGGAAACGAGATAGGAATAACTAGCAGAACATCATTTAGGAGATAGTTTCTAGAACCATATTTATGGTAATTGAGTTAAGTGTGCTGCTATTATGATGATAGGTTCTAACGAAGCTCCACCACCCCATTTGGACCGTTAGAGGAAGTGGAATTAAGTAAGGATTTAACAAATACTGGTGAGTGAACTTGCATTTCAAAATGTGTTGGGAAGTACCTACATGTTTAAATGAATCGTTTGAAAGTCCATTTGTTCTTGCTTTAAAAAAAATAAAAAATAAAAATACCTAGGGAACAAGCCTTTGGTGAAATATTTTTATCTTGTGAAAGTGTGCCATATAAATGGTTCCTATGTTATCATATTGTATGAATATGTATATTGTGCATTGGATGTTCCTTTTTGTGTGATAATGATGACCCAGCTATATGCGTGTGGGAGTGCACATGAGCTGATGATGACCAAGCTATGTGCTGTGTAGGAGTGCACATGAGCTGATGATGACCTAACCATGTGCGAGTAGGGAGTGCACATGAGCTGAGTGTGGAGGAATGGTATGCATGATGGTGTATGTGTATATATAAATGTTATAGAAAGTTTATGATAGTGTTTGTGATTGTATGGCATGATGAATCTTGAAAATTTCCCATTTACTTGTAAATTGATTTTATTACAGCGAGAAACACTCGGTTTATACTGGCTTGCTTGGATGATTACTGGAAATTTCCTCTCTTTCCAAATTCATGCTGAATATGGTTCCCTCATCATTAAAGGATTTAATAACCAGGGGTTTAATGCAAGGATTTTAATAACAACTAAATTGTAGTACCCCATATTTTGATACGATGGCTAATAAAGTTTACGAATACCAATTGAGGTTGATTACTAAGTTAAAAGGGTAATTCAGAAGTGAACTTGTTAAATCTCGACCTCTATAAACATGTAACTAGAAGTAGACGCAATGATGCAGACTAGGGATAATTTTGTAATTTCTCTTGGTAGGCTCCTACGAGTGGGTTTTTTAATGCTGTTAAGGTCTAAATAGGCCTAAGGAATGAATAAATGATGTTTATAATGGTAAATAAATGAGGAAAATAAAAATAATGATAATTTCCACGGTAAGGGCAAAATGGTCATTTTGCATCTTGGGTCTAAATTTTTTTGTTTCATGAACTTGAGTACCTTTAGACTATTATGGACTTTGTTTCGATGTCAAAAGAGCAAAACGGTTGCACAAAGGATGGGAGGAAGATAAAGCCACCATGTTAAGGGCATTTTTTTTAATTTCGGTGAAAATTTGGATTAACTTGAAGCATAAATATCTAAGCTCCAGCAGTTTCCAGCAACTTCTCCTTCATCTTCTTTCTCCCCTTTCAAGTTCCTTTTATCCTCTATGGAAGCTTGCTTTGCAACTTCCATAAGTTTCTCTCTCTAGCTCTAAATTTCATGCTTTTGCCCACTCTTTCATAAGGTTTTTCATGCACTTCCACTTTTACACCTTAAAACCCTCAAAAAGTCTTTGTTTAGCACTTTTTCTCGCTAGTTGAAAGTTTTAGAGAGAGAAAGAGAGACTTGCCATAGTAGCTTGGAAGCTTTTGAAAAGGAATTCAACTACAAAAAAGAAAAAACCACCAAGGTGAGAAATGAGTTAGAATTTGATTTTAAGGTGTTAAAGATGGCTAGAAATTTGATTTATGGGTTGTTATATTGTCAAGCCCAACTCTATAATATACTTGCCATGTCATTCATGTACTTGATAGCATGTTTGCATACTTAGATGCCTCGAAAAATTGTTAAAAGTCGGTATCATACCGAGTGGTACAATTAAGTTGATTAAAGCCTCGAACTAGTCCAAATAGAGATTTTAGGATGTATTTCAGAGTTTTTGAACCTTAGAATGTCTTAATATGGTGATTTGGAGTTCGAGGATTGATTTTAAGTCCAATCGAGAATTTTCATAGCATAAGGGTAAAATGGTCATTTTTCACCCGAGGGCAAAAATTGGAATGCTGGACTAGATTTTTTGATCAAGTTTGACTAGTTGGAACATAATTTGAATTTGAGGAGTGAAAAATTTCAATTCCGAGCATAACAGCAAAATAGTCATTTCACGTGTCCATGAGGATGTAATTGGAATTTTTGAAATTTTACACCACCATGACACTTGTAAAGCCCATGAATTTCACATATTATCATTTTTATATCTTGGATAATAAAGGTGTTATATGTGGTGGTAAGAGAATGCTTAATTTTTAAGTTTTAACCATGGACCAATCAAGTGGCGACACGTGTCAAGTTTTAATTTTTTTATAATTTCCTTTATAAACCAGCATAAACCTTTCCCAATTCACTCTTCATTGCCGTGAAATCCAAAGAACAAAGGGGGAAAGAATAGAAAAAACCTAAGGAGGAAAAATTCAAGAGAAATTCATTGGATTTCTGAAAAACGAAGCGATCAGAGGTAAGATTTCGTGATTTAGCTTAAGATCTACCTTACCCCTGCTTTCTTTTTCATTTTCTATGGTTGAAACTCAAGTTTTCATGATGGAAACATGCTGGCCGAATCAAGGGGGGAAGGTTTTGATTATGGTTTTTGATAGATTTCAAGCTAGCTAGGTGTTTTTAGTGTTTTGTGATATTTGGTATGAAAAACAAGCAAGAAAATAACATGTTCTTCATCAAACCCTAATTGGCCGAATTCTATAGGGAATATTTTGAAGATGAATTTTGTCATATTTCAAGTTATCTAGCTCATATTTGATGATTCGTGATGTCGAATATCGAAAAGTACAGTTCATTTAGTAAACGACTTGAATGATAAATGGGAAAATTATAGTAAATGGACTTAGAATTGATTTCTAATGAGGTATACGGACTTATTGGAGTATCGAAAGTGCAATGAATCTATTTGGAGTTGAATTGGATGCTTTGGCTAATTAAATAGTGTATAGTACGAGTTAGGTCGAATACCATTTTAGTCCAACAACAATTGAACCTACGTAGAACACCATCTTTAAGTGATTATTCTAACATTTCTCATTCAATTTTATGAATTCATAAAGAGCCTGAAATAGTTTTATAACAGTTTGACACAAATATATTGAATTACTTGTTATGTATTATGTATAGGTAGTGAGCCCTCTGGTAAGGGTAAGGATATTGTACCCGAGGACCAGGAGTAAGAGTACTCCCATTATAGTGAGTAAATAGACGATCGTCTTAACTATCTAAAGTAGTTTATACTTGTTTTTATGATTTTAAAGAATAATAAATTTAAATTGTAAACTATTATGTTTTATAACTGAAGTGTTGGTTAAATGAAATGAGATTCATAATTTTGTTTGAAATTGAATCCTGGTTTTGGAAATTGAGTAAGTGGAGACTATATACTTGTGTTATATATATGTTTTGACATATGGTTTGAATTTCTTGCTTATGAGAATGTGATGGCATGAATGGCTGGATTTGTGTTTGTGTGGATATATGAATTTTTTTGTTTTACCTTGATAGGCTGGGTAATATCATATTAGCCATGTCATGCTGTTGAAATTTTTATTGATTTGGTGGGGTAAGTGATTAGCTTACTGCAGTGGGCGGGTTTTTGTGGACCAGCCTATTAGAGGGGCACGGTAAACCTCGTTATATTTTACGTTAGTATATGAGGCGCGAAGGGTATCTCCTAAGGTAGTTTAGAGTTCACTTCACACCGAACCACCACGTGAGGGTGAACTCAGCCAACGCCAAGGAACGACTATGTTTTTAAACGTAAAAACATGTTTTATGTGTTTATGTTATTTTAACAACCTTGGTGGACTAGGTTGGATGCCCAGCGCAAGGTGTCATCGAGTACGAGTTCTAGCACGAGCCAAGTTTTAAGAGAGTCATAAGCCTTGCTGATTATTTTTGATGAAATGTAATTGTTTCATATGGTTGAAATTAGTTTAATGTTATGAATCATATTATGAAGAGATGTTTTAATTATCTCCAATTACTCGGCTTTAGATGTTATAGATGAACTTTGCTTACTCACTGGGTTTATAAAAACTCACCCCTTTCTTTTCACCCATTTCAGGTTCAGAGCAGTCTGTAGACAGTAAATTTTGTCGAGGGTTTGCTTTGTTTTTTGCACCCTTAGAAATCATAGGTTTACAATCTTGTTTATTTTTGTTATTTTGGGGCTCACATGTCATTGTAAAATATTTTTGTATATCTTGGCCTTGTGTGTTATTATGTATATGAATTTATTTTGTTATTACACTACAGTAATTGTTTACATAGAATTTTATAAATATTATTTTATATGAAAATGGAATATTTTATCCAATATTTTTATTTCGTTCTATTAGTTATAAATTCATTTTAAAAAGATGATTTAGACACCTAGATTTATTGTTTTATATGAAATGTATATTTTTCATTCATATACTGTATTTTTAGCAAGTTTCAAAATTTTTGGGTAAAATGACCAAAATTCCCCTTGTGCTGTAGAAATTACTTTTTGATTGTCTTTGATTTTAAAATCGTTTATATTCCTTTAAAACATGATATTTAGTAATTGTTACTCACAGGGGAGGCGAAAAACTGATGTTAGAGCCTTGCGAGGTTTCAATTGAAATTCCGAGTCAGGTTTGTCTATCGGGACATCGCGGCCGTTGTCACGGGCTTGAAAAAAGTACCAGGTCGTGACATATATTTTTGATAGTTATATTGTGGGTGATAGGTTCCAACAAGGCCTCACATGTCCGTTTGAAGTAACAATCGAAGTTAGAGTCGATTAGAGGTTCAACAATCCCGGTGAGTGAACTTGCATTTCAAAATTGTTTTGGAAAATAGAATTAGGTTGAGATAAATAATTTGTATGATTTTATCCAACTTTTCATTAAAAATGGGTGCTTGGGAACAAGCCCTTGATAAATGTTTTGATGTTGCTAAAATGTGAAAAGTACAAAAGAATGAATCCATGTGCTCCTATATTATATTGGTATGTATATATATATGAATATATGTTGTGCATTGATGAATAATGTTGTGTGATAATATTGACCCGGCTATGTGTGAGTAGGGAGTGCGCATAAGCCGATGATGATGATGACCCGGCTATGTACAAGTAGAGAGTGCGCATAAGCCGATGATACCGATGACTCCGGCTATGTGCAGGATGTGGGGGGATGCACATGAGCTGGGTGAGATGATGGTGGTATTGGTGTTTATTTATGTATATATGTATATATATGTTTGTGAAATAAAAGTTCATGAATATGGTATATGGTTGTAATGCATGTGAAATTTGGCGTGATTAATCTTGAGAATTTCTCATTTTCTTGCAAATTGATTTTTATTGCAACACCAAATGGATTTTTAGTGCAAAGGAGGTCCTTTTTACACTTATGTGGTCTGTTTCTCACTGCAGTGAGAATACTTTCTCACTGTAGCTAGAAACATTCTGTTTTGGCAGCCAGAATCTCACCGCAGCGAGAAACTCTTAAGTTCTGGTGCAATTTTTTCACTTTGATGAAGATTTTGACCACCTTCCCATCCGAACTGGGAAAAGTGTAAACATAAAAGTTGTGGCTCTGCCTCTTAGTTTTCTAATGGTCCAACAATCAAGTCAATTGGACTTCTGTAACAGAAGATATACAAGAAAAACAAAAACACATGCAAATTGATACCGTTTCTCGCTACACCGAAAAACATTTTGTCCTGCATGCTACCCTATTCGATTTTTGACATATTTTTCACTCATTGAACTTCGTGGATTGATCATGGGTTGTTGCAATACTATGAGGTTATTAATCAAAGTTTGAAATGAGGTTTTTAGTAAGAAATTAAATCAATTGCATTGTTTTCGAAACAAGTGGATCATGATTTTAAAATTCTTCCTATCGATTGCTTATTCCCTTCTTATGTTCGCTCACTGAGTTTCGTACTCACGTTTTTAAAATTCATGTTTTCAGATTTGGAGGCAGTTGGGACCTAGGTTGAGTCACACACATATGCTCGTCTTCTTGGTAGGTACAATGGCATCTCCATATCTGTATCTTCACCCAAAGTCACTCCGCTGATGGTCTCGAGTCTATTACTTGTGAACATGTATATGTAATGTAAACTAATAAGGGTCATGTTATAAATGAAGTATGTATATGTTGGATTGATGATGACAGTACTTTGATATAATGTAAATATGAATATTCAGTTGTTATAAAATATTACTGGAATATTTACTTTTGAGAGTTACAGCACTTCATTTTAAAGATGATGGATGGGAATGATAATCGAAATTGCATAAAGAGGTTTGCTTGGGCTTAGTGGGCTATGCCCATTGGGCCCATGCACCGGTCATGGCTCGAGAATTTGGGCTATGACAAAGGTGGTATCAGAGCTCTAGGTTTAGTTGAGTCATAGGGATTCTTGTGTCAGTTAGCGGAGTTGTCAGAGTTAAGGTAAAGTCTTGTCCATGGTTTGTGACGCAGCACAAGTCATAGACAGGAAGCTATATGTCACGACCCAAATCCCGAGCCATGACCGGCGCATGGGTCCAGTGGACACAGTCCACTAAGCCCAAGCAAGCCTATTAATCTGACATGATCATCATTCCATCATAAACTGCTAAGTCACATTTCATAACTTAGGATCAAAATAATATTAAGCATTGCCACCTCATACTGGCATACCAAACAAGTGTATATACATTGTCTACAACATGTATCTTAATAATTTACATTAGGTTTGTCTATAAACAGTAAAAGAATACTCTACTTCCAATGGAGAGACTCAGACGAATGTACAGCTACTGAATGCTGAGACACCTACCAAGGGTCAAATATATGAAGACACTTCGACCTAATTACCAACTGCCTTGTGATCTGAAAACATGAAGTTGAAAATGATGAGTATAAACCAAGTGAGTGAACAAGAAGGGAACAAGCATACCATAAGGAATGTTTAACGAAATCATCATGCATTCATTTTTGAAAACAATGCAATTTATTTGAGTTCTTATTAAACCCCTCATGTAAACCCCACATGTGAAAAATCACTTATTGAAAAGAGTCCATGCTCAACAAAGGTTTTGGAGAGTGAAAACTTTAATAGCATTCATGCGAATCAAGTCAAATAAACGAGAATGCCTTTCCGTTGTAGGGACACTTGACTTAAATTATTATCTAGTCGAGGGTTTCTTAACTGGCCGAGGGTTTCTCACCAAACCTCCTCGTTTTAAACTTAATTCATTTATTCTTTAATGTTGGAAGTCCATGCTCAACTATGGTATCAAAGAAGTGGAAGATAGGGCAACAATTGATAAAGATGTGAGACAACACAGAAAGTTTTTTGCTGCAGCAAGAATGAATCTCGATGCAGCGAAATTTCTGCCCCAATAAAGAAACTTTCTCACTGCAGCGAGAATGCTACAGTATTTTCTCGCTGCAGCAAGAGTGCATTCTCACTGTAGTGAGTTTCTGGCCAGCCACCCTTCAAAAACCTGAGAGTTTCTCTCTGCAGTGAGAAATAGGGCACCAATGGAAAATTTCCCTTCCTCTAATAGAAAACCACCTAGCTGAAATGTCCAAAACCAATAAAAAACACATAACAACTATGATTAAGATAATTTATCGCTGATTTTGGTAGTGAACAAGTGGATTATAATGCTGTTAGCTTACAAGTAAGTGTTTATACTTTTGGTATGAGTTCATTAAATTCTATTATATCATGATCAAATTTGGTGTTTTGATACAGCCTAAGAGGCTTGGCATATGAACTAGCTTAATTGTAAGCTAACAATTGTTAGGCTATTACGAAGTACACAAATAGAGAAGTATGACATGAATTCAATATACTAAGGAGCAATGGAAAATGATGTATCAGTTTTGGTATAGCTTCAATATATATAGTTTTGATATACAAAGATGTGGGGAAAAATTTATAGCTTATGCATAAAGGTGTGCATTTGAATTCGTATAATTAAAAGTGTAAAATTTGCCTTGATTGGCATAAAGCTCATGATTCAAAATGAATGATTATGGATTTAATTTTCTAAGGTAAAAAAGACTAAAAGAAGTTAATATCAGAAAGGTCTTAATAGATGATTCTTAAAATTTAAAGTGCACTTAAAGAGAGATAAATGTTTAATTTGATCTTCAGATTGATAAACTAATGAGGCCATGAGATTTGATGTTTAGAGAAAATATGAGAAATATCAGGTTAGATATGTTGTAAGTGATTGATGACGAGCAAATTAGCTATGACATTGGAAATATAGAAATTATTAGTAATCAAAATGAGACTTGGAAAGAAACTTTAAAGGGAAAATTTTGAGCAACTTTAATCTTGAGAGGTTGAGTTATTAATTAAAGAGATTGGTTAAGATTATAAAGGGGTATATGGAATGTCATGATTTATTGAAACACCTTGTGGTATAAGTTGAGATTTATCTAGTAAGCACTCGATCATGAAAGTATTGGAGTTTCTTTTTGGGAATATGATTACTAATGGTTACCGGATTTGAATCATCCATGATGTTAAATATATATGAATAAATAAAGAGTGTTTGATCCTTATGTATTATGAAATGCTTGAATGGAATTTGTATGGAGGTATGTAAAACGGAATAGAGGTTGGTTGACCATTTAGACCCATAGTTAATGGTGGAATAAATGCTAGAATGTTGGAAAGTTTGATAAAAGATCAAGGTAGAGGAATTGTGGATGGTTAGGTAAACATGCATGATTGATGATTTAAGGATGATTTGATTGAGGTGTGATCAGAATTAATAACATATTTGAATTCTCTTCATAAGATAAAGAATGATATTATTTTGATCCAACAAGAGTAGTACACAAAACTATATACTATGACATTGTCGAGTTTTCTATAAGATTGGAAGTTAATATGATGCATAAACCAAGATTCTACGTTAAGAATGCCTGACGAAAGTGATGTGGTAGAACTTTAGAACTTTGATTGTTCACCCCATGCTGATTTGAATTCGAGGACGAGTTCATTTTAAGTGGGGGAGAGTGTAGTACCCCATATTTTGATACGGTGGCTAACAAAGTTTATGGATACCAATTAAGGTTGATTACTAAGTTAAAAGGGTAATTCAAAAGTGAACCTGTGAAATCTCGACCTCTATAAACACTTAACTAGAAGTAGACACGATAATGCAGAACAGCGGTAATTTCATAATTTCTCTTGGTAGGCTCTTACTAGTGGGTTTTTTCGATACTATTAAGGTCTAAAAAGGCCTAAGGAATGAATAAATGATGTTTATGATGGTAAATAAATGAGGAAAAGAAAAATAATGATAATTTCCAAAGTAGGGGCAAAATGTTCATTTTGCATCTAAGGTCTAAATTTTTTTTGTTTCGTGAACCCAAGTACCTTTAGACTATTATGAACTTTGTTTCGGTGTCAAAAGAGCAAAGGTTGCACAAAGGATGGGAGGAAGATAAAGCCACCATGTTAAGGGCATTTTGGTAATTTTTATGAAAATTTGGATTAACTTGAAGCATAAATATCTATGCTCCAGTAGCTTCCAATAGTTTATCCTTCTTCTTCCTCCTCCCCTTTCACATTCCTCTTATCCTCAATGGAAGCTTGCTTTGCAACTTCCATAACTTTCTCTCTCTAGCTCCAAATTTCATGCTTTTGCCCACTTTTTCATATGGTTTTTCATACTCTTCCACTTTTACACCTTAAAACCCTCAAAAAGTCTTTGTTCAGCACTTTCTCTCACTAGGTGAAAGTTTTAGAGAGAGAAAAAAAGACTTTCCTTAATAGCTTGGAAGCTTTTGAAAAGGAATTCAACTACAAAAAAAATTTGATTTGATTTATGGTCTGTTATATTTTTTATAGTTATATTGTGGGTGATAGGTTCCAACAAGGCCTCACATGTCCGTTTGAAGTAATAATCAAAGTTAGAGTCAATTAGAGGTTCAACAAACTCGATGAGTGAAGTTTCATTTCAAAATTGTTTTGGAAAATAGAATTATGTTGAGATGAATTATTTGCATGATTTTATCCAACTTTTCATTAAAAATGGGTGCTTGGGAACAAGCCCTTGACAAATGTTTTGCTGTTGCTAAAATGTGAAAAGTGCAAAAGAATGAATCCATGTGCTCCTATATTATGTTGGTATGTATATATATATTTATATATGTTGTGCATCGATGAATAATGTTGTGTGATAACATTGACCCGGCTATGCGCGAGTAGGGAGTGCTCATAAGCCGATGATGATGATGACCTGGCTATGTATGAGTAGGGAGTGCGCATAAGCCGATGATGATGATGACCCGGCTATGTGCGAGTAGGGAGTGCGCATAAGCCGATGATGCCGATGACTCCGGCTATGTGCACGATGTGGGGGGATGCACATGAGCTGGGTGAGATGATGTTGGTATTGGTGTTTATTTATGTATATATGTATATATATGTTTGTGAAATAAAAGTTCATGAATATGGTATATGGTTGTAATGCATGTGAAATTTGGCATGATGAATCTTAGGAAATTCCCATTTTCTAGTAAATTGATTTTTATTGTAACACCAAATGGATTTTTAGTGCAAAGGAGGTCCTTTTTACACTTATGTGCCCTGCTTCTCACTGTAGCGAGAAACATTTTGTTTTGGCAACCAAAAACTCGCTGCAACGAGAATAAATCTCGCTGCAGCGAGAAACTCTTAGGTTCTAGTGTAGTGCTTTTACTTTGATGAAGATTTTGGCCACATTCCCATCTGAACTGGGAAAAGTGGTAAACATAAAAGTTGTATCACTGCCTCTTAGCTTTCTAATGGTCCAAAACTTAGGTCAATTGAACTTCTGTAATGGAAGATAGGCTAGAAAAACTAAAATACATGCAAAGTAATACTATTTCTTGCTGCAGCGAGAATGAACTTTACTGCAGCGAGAAACATTTTGTCCTACATGCTACCCTATTCAATTTTTGACATATTTTTCACCCATTTAACTTCATGGATTGATCATGGGTTGTTGCAACACTTTGAGGTTATTAATAAAAGTTTGAAATGAGGAGTTTTTAGTAAGAAATTAAATCAATTGCATTGTTTTTGAAACAAGTGCATCATGATTTTAAAATTCTTCCTATCGATTGGTTGTTCCCTTCTTATGTTCACTCAATGAGTTTCGTCCTCACATTTTTAAAATTCATGTTTTCAGATTTGGAGGCAGTTGGGACCTAGATTGAGTCGCACACATATGCTCGTCTTCTTGGTAGGTACTATGGCATCTTAGTAGCTGTATCTTCACCCAAAGTCACTCCGCTGACGGTCTTGAGTCTATTACTTGTGAACATGTATATGTAATGTAAACTACTAAGAGTCATGTTATAAATGAAGTATGTATATGTTGGATTAATGATGACAGTACTTAGATATAATATAAATATGAATATTCAGTTGCTATAAAATATTACTGGAACATTTACTTTTGAGAGTTACAACACTTCATTTTAAAGATGATGGATGGGAATGATAATCGGAATTGCATAAAGAGGCTTGCTTGGGCTTAGTGGGCTATGCCCATTGGGCCCATGCGCCAGTCATGGCCTAGGAATTTAGGTTGTGACATAAACTAAATTGCATTGTTTTGAAATAAGTGCATTATGATTTCTTTAAACATTCCTTATCGTCGCTTGTTCCCTTCTTATTTTCATTCACTGAGTTTGTACTTACTATTTTCAACTTCATGTTTTCAGATTAAAAGGTAGTTGGAACCTAGGTCAAGGTGTCCACATAGTTTCCTCTTTCTTGGTAGGTATGTTGGCATTCAATAGCCGTCCTTTCACATTGACCATATCGTTGGAAGTCAAAAGTCATTTTGTTTGTGAATACGTTCATGTGATGTAAATTATTAAGATATGTGTCTTAGACAATGTATGTATATTGTGATAGGTAATGCCACCACGAGTTGGCAATTGTTAACATTATTTTGGTTAATGTGAAATGCAGTTTTTGATCGCTACAGCATATTAACTAGGTACTTATAGGTTGGAAGTATGAAAGGTGACTTTAAGTATAGCTGATGGAATGATGAGTAGAATTACACAAATAGGCTTGCTTGGGCTTGATGGGCTATGCCCATTGGGTCCATGCGCCGATCGCGGCTAAGAAATCGGGTCGTGACATGATCCCTCTAGGAAATGGGATGTGACAATCATATGGCTTAGCTAGCATACATAATTAACATTAATATCAGGGCTATTACATCCTCCCTTTCTTACAAAAATTCATCCCCGAATTTATCTTAACATTGTTAAATCAAAATCATACCTCAATCTTTGAAGTGGTAGATATATTTGACTCTCATTTCTTCTTCAAGGTCCCATGTTCCTTCTTTAACTATATGACTTGCCACAATAATTTTATTGAGGCAACATCTTTGAAGTGAAGGCATTTCACTTGCCGATCCAATATGGTTAGCTATAGGCCGCTCCTCATACATTAGTCTATCTTACAATAGGACTTCATCATAATTAATCACATGCGAAAGATTTGGAATATATTTCCTAAGCATGGATACAAGCAAAACTAGATGAACATTGGACATACTCTACGACAGTGCCAAGTGATAGGCAACCGCACCTACACATTCTAGTACCTTAAAGGGCCGGATATATAAAGGGCTCAGTTTCCCCTCTTTCCAAATATCCTGACTCCTTGAGTCTGTGAAACTTTCAAAAATATATAATCTCCAATTTCAAATTCCAAAGCCTTCCACCAGTTGCTGACGTTTGATTTTTGCTGACTTTGAAATGTTAACATCCTTTCTTGGATTATATAAATACTTTGCCTAGCTTCCTGGACCATGTCCATCCCTAACAGTTTTCTATCGCCAATTTCAAGCCAAGCAATAAGTGACCTACACGTTTAACCATAAAAGGCTTTAAATGGCACCATTCTAATTGTGGGTTGATAACTGTTGTTATATGCAAACTTGGCCAAAGATAGATAATAATTCCATGAGACTCCAAAGTCAAGTACAACAGCTCTTAGCATATCTTCAAGCATTCGTATCAGGTGCTTGGTTTGGCCATCTATCTGTGGATGATATGTCGTACTAAAATCCACTCTTGTATCTGAGGCCCCTTGCAGCTTTTTCTGAAACTGATTAGTATATTGTGATCCTCAATCAGACACGATGGTTACTAGTATGCCATGAAGTTTGACTATCTCATTAACATAAATTCAGCCATATTGAGCGGGCCTAAACTTTGTCTTGATTAGAAGAAAATGTACCAACTTAGTCAACCGGTCTACAATCACCCATATGGAATCATATCCTCTTCTTGTTTAGGGTAAACCCATTGTGATGTCCATGGCTACATGCTCCCATTTCCACTTAGTTACAAGCAACGATTGTAATAACCTTATAGGCCATTGGTGCTCTGCCTTCACTTGTTGGCATACTAAATATCTTGAAACATATTCCACCATATCCATTTTGTATTCTTACCACTAGTATAGAGTTCTTAAATCATGATACATTTTGGTGGCTTTCAGATATAAGGCATAAGAAGAGATATGTGCCCCCTCCAGAATCTATTTTCTTAGTCCATCCAAATTTGGCACACAGATTTAAGACCCATGTCTCAATAATCCATCAGACCTAAAATCAAATTTAGAAACATGATTACTCATACTCCCTAATATTGTAATGGCAAACGTATATTTAGTTTGGGAATCTCGAATTTGATCCAACAACATTCGCTAGACTCTAAAATGTTATAGTAGTGCATTTGATTCACTAATATCAAATTTATATCAATATTGCTAAGATCCTATAATCCTTGCACTATCAACCTTCTCTCCACTGCAATGTGTGCCATGCTGCTAATAGATTTCGGGCTTAATGCATCTACTACAACATTTGCCTTGCTGAGATGGTAAAGTATCGTACAATCACAATATTTTAACAATTCCGTCCACCTACATTACCTTAAATTTAGATCTTGCTGTTGAAATATATACTCTAAACTTTTGTGGTCAGTATATATCTCGCAAGTTTCTCGATACAAATAGTGTTTCCATATTTTTAAGGCAAACACTATCGTTGCCATCTCCAGATCATGCGTAGGGTAATTCTATTCATGCCTCTTGAGTTGCCTTGAGACATAGGCAATAACTCTACCATTCTACATTATTACACACCCTAATTCGATCCTTGAAGCATTATAGTAAAAAGTGTAGCCTCCAAACCCATATGGCAGGCTTAGTACGAGTGTGGTTGTGAGACAAGTCTTTAGTGTCTAGAAACTATTTTCATAAGCCTCAGACCATTCAAATTTAACCCCCTTTTGAGCTAACCTTGTTAGCAAGGAGGCTATCTTAGAGAGATCTCCACAATTCATCTATAATAACTAACCATTCTTAAAAAACTTTGAATTTTGTAACATTTGTGGGTCTTGGTGTTGGAGTAGGATCTTAGTGAATTAATGTGATTGTGTAAAGCATGGATTTCAAAAAAATTTCTTTTTATAAAGGAAGCAAGCAATCCAATTATACAGGTGGAAACACACATTTTTATTATTGCAAGCAATATAATCACATCAAAAACTAAAATAAGAATCTATTAAGAAAAACCATACCTTTATTTTGAGATTCTTATTTTCGGACACCACCACACCAATGAATGATTTCTCGACCAAATAAGTTTACCACTTATTCTTCAAGAATACTTTCAACTTGAACCTTGAGTAAACAAGGTGTGGAATGCAAAGCTACAAGATGGCAACCAATTTTATTCTCTTTTTTTTGGAAAAGCTTGAAGGGGGAAATGAGAAGAGATGGTTGAAATTTTATTTTATAAGAAAAAGTACGTTCTCTATATTTTCTTCCAATCTCTTCTCTTTTTATTAAAACTCTTGCTTCAAAGGTTTAATCAAAATGAAATACCTTTGAATCAATCTTGACCATCCATTAAGAGTTATGGAAGCATCAAACATGCTCCATAATTATCAAAATAAAAATTAAAGAATAAAT
The DNA here is from genome assembly GCF_053813885.1 of Theobroma cacao. NCBI lineage: Eukaryota > Viridiplantae > Streptophyta > Magnoliopsida > Malvales > Malvaceae > Theobroma > Theobroma cacao. The sequence continues at coordinate 23,419,872 of NC_142643.1, forward strand.
AATTTAATTCTTTAATTGTCATTTAGAGTTTTTGATAAAATAAAACTCCTTATTGAATAATAACTCTTATTTTATTATTATCCATCTTTATTTAAAAAGAATTAATAATAAATAAAAGAGTAATAGTCAAACATGAAGTCTTCTTTTATCAACATGGATGTCTAGATTCATTTTGCAAGAATCCTCCTAAAATTATCTTAATTTAAGACAACTCTTGTCTGTAATTAAGACAAAAAAATATTTTATCTTGTCTAAATTGAGACAAATATGTTTTCTTATCTAAATTAAGATAAAAATGTTAAAGCTGCCATTTTTGTGCATAATTTAATTAAACAAATTAAAACAAGCATTCCAACTGAAACAAGTTGAATTCTACGAAGCTAAGTGGGGAATCTATTTGGACATAGATATTCCAAGCTCCAATAAACTTAAAATTATTCTTAATCTCATTAAAAATAATTCAAGCTTATTAACCATGAAATCACTCCACCATAGATTCATGGTTGCATTCTTGGATTAACTATAATTACAAGAAACAATTCAATGCGTGATATTAATTGTTAGTTGTCCAATTGCAAACCTTATATTGTGAACCCTAATAACCATCCAATGACAAAAGGTGAAATTACCGTTTTACCCTTTATGTCAATTTTGTCCCTTAGTCTCAAATTTCATTCAATTAGTGATTCAATACTCTAAATCTAATCTTTTAAGTATCCAGATGTGATGAGTAGCTAATTCATCAATCCACTAGGCCCAGATTAATCACCAATCTTCTTGAAATCACTAGAAGTGATGTTAATGCTATGAACTCCATTATCTAGATATATATTCCCAGATGTTCATCTCGATTATAATCCCAAAATACGGAGTCTAGATCAACGTTTTCTGATGATCATGCTCATGGTAAATCAAAGATTATAAGGAGATTAAAATGAGTCCACTATCCATCAAGATTTTGGTTCTACTATAAGCAAATGCATAAGCGTGAGATCAAGATTTAGGTAACGGTAAAACTTAAATTTGATTTTCAGATGATTCCAGTTCATGTTATAGTGTCATTACTCGAAGTCAACCATTTCTATGATTTGAGACTCATCATTCCCTTGAAATGAATCACATTCGTTTCGTTGGAAGTAATCTGGACACTATAACCTTAACATAATAAAGTGACCAGCTTTATTATATGGCTGTGAACAATTTTTTAGATTTAATTAAAATACATGTCTCTTATGTATGACTCTTCATACAAATGTATTTTAATATCTCAATAGAATCTTGGTACCTTAATAACTAGATAATGAATGCTTACTAAAACAAACTCTTTGTCTTATTATCAAAATGTACTTTCATTACAATTAAATTTAATGAATTTAAGCATAAGAATATACTTGGTTTCCAGGGCACCATATTTTCAAAATTCCTAACACTGGACCAGTTCTCTACAACTTCTATCTTTCAAGGATCAACTTGCACCCCTTGTTCAGATATACCATGTCTTAGAAAGCTAACTTCAATTAACCAGAATTCACATTTTTCAAACTTTGCATATAATTGATGCTCTCTAAGTCTTTGAAGCACAATTCTTAAGTGCTGAACATGTTCTTCCAAGCTTTTAGAATAAACCAAATGTCATCTATAAATATAATCATAAATCGATCCAAATATGTATAAAAAACTTGATTCATCAAATCCATAAAGCTTGCAGGGGCATTATTAAGTCCAAATGACATCACTAAAAATTCATAGAGCCCATAGCATGTGAGGAATACGGTCCTAGGTATATCACTTTCTTGGATTATCAACGGATGATACTGAAAGCGTAAATCAATCTTCAAAAAGCACATTGCACCCTACAATTGATCAAATAGATCATCTAACCTTGGGAGTGGATATTTATTCCTAATTGTAACTTTATCTAGCTCACGTTAGTCGATGCATAATATGAAGCTGCCATCCTTCTTTTTCACAAGTAACACCAGAGCTCCCCATGATGAGACACTCGGGGAGAATGAAGGCCTAGTTCAACAATTCATTCAATTGTTCCTAGAGTTCTCTCAGCTCAGTGGGATTCATATGATACAGATGTATTAAGATAGGTTTCGTATCTAAAGCTAAATCAATGCAAAATTCAATCTCCCACTTAAGAGGTAATCAAGGAAATTCTTCTAGAAATGCATATGGATACTTACGAACTACCAACATAGAATCTAGACTCCCCTTATTCATCTGAACATCTCTCATCAATGTTGGATATCCTTGGCATTCTTGCTTTACTGCTTGTCCTGCGAATAGAGTTGCCATAACCTAAATAGATATTGGACTATCATGCTTGTAAATCTTAAACAATGATCCTCCCGAAAACTTAAACTTCACCAATTTACATTAACAATATACTTTGGCAAATAGGATGCTAGCTAGTCCATCCCCAGAATCACATCAAAGTCCAATGTCATCAACAATACCAGGTCTGCTAAGGTGTCCTTGTCCTTAATGTCGACCTCACTAGCCTTATATATATATTTAGCTATAAACACCTCATATAGTTGGGTGGTGACAATCAAAGGCTCCTCCATTTCACAGCAAAATCTATCTAACTTAGGCATAAAGTGCAGTGACACAAATGAGTGTGCCTATTCGGGATCAAATAAAACCAATGCTTTAGTGCCACAAACAGGGAGAATACCTATGACTACCACATTTGAAGAAGTCTAGGTGTCATGTGATGTTAGAGTAAATACCTTTGCTTGGCCACCACTAAAATTACTCTGTTATGCCGACTGACCCTGAGATGAGGTGGCTACATCCTTGCTCTTATTCCTTCTAGTATTTCTTACAAATGGTGTCGCCTTAGGCGGTGTAGTTGCCATTGACTGTTCATATCCATAGTTAACATTTGATGATAGTCTAGGACTCGAGCAATCTCTCATCATATGTCCATGCGGCCCACATTTGAAGCACACACCAATTGATCGGAGACACGGCCTACCATGTGTCTTTATGCAATTATTGGTAAGCACACCCTTTTGTTTGAGGTCTAAGCCAAATGTTGTACCGATCTGCTCTTTCTTAGGAAGAAGGCTAAATGAGTCACCACTTCATCGCGATTTTCGCATAGGAGTGTTTCCCTTTCGACCTTGGCGGCTCACTAAAATTGGACTCCGTCTCTCACTAAAATCCCTTTAGCTCCATTGGCTTTCTTTTAGAGATTTTAAACCCCTAATCCTTTCCATAATTGTTCCTATTCTCCTGCTCTCAATTAATTTTGCTGTATCTACCACAACAGAGTAAGAAGCAAACCTTTGGGTGGTAATAACTTGGAATAGCAGCTCAATTAAACCTTTGACCAATCTTTAGATCCTTTTCTCCTAAGTTAGGATCAAGTTTGGAGCATATCAGGACAACTAGGTGAAACGAACATCATACTCTATCACGGACATATCTAGGATCTGTATTGGAGTCTCAAACTCCTACGTCTTAGTGTTTCTCACACTATCAAGTAAAAAATGGCCCAAAAATGCTTAAACAAATTCTTCCCAACTAAATGGAGCTGAACCAGATGACCTCCCTCCCTTAAAGGACACAAACCAAATCCGTGGTACATATTTCAATATAAAACCCACTAATTCCACAGATCACTGGATGGAACATTCCAATGTCGAGCATATGCATTCCACGTCCTTTAAAAATCTCAGAGGATCTTTTTTTACGTCTAACCTAGTAAATTTTAAAAGCTTAAGTTTCATAAAGTCTATTAATGTCACTACAATCGCCCCATTATTTGGCTCAATAACGAGCATATAATCTGGGTCTTTTGAACTAGAATTGATCTATTCCATAGGTTGTTCTTCACTCTTACTACAGAACTTGGCAAATTCACATGCCAAACTCTGTAACCCTGGTGCCAAATCCTTTGGGATAATACCTCATCTTATCAAATCCCCAGCTCCGTCAAAATCATCACTAGTATGCATATCATCGAGATCCATATTCCTTGAATGTTTGGTAGTTTTACCTCTCCAACAGCTATTAGATGAGGACGCTCGTTGTTGCTTAATAGGCTCGTCTGAGGCATCTTGCTCACCCTGGCCTTGGAAACGATTCTCGTCTTTAGTGGCATCTTATACTAAGACGAAGTAAACACCATATTCAAATTCCAAAATTTGTGGTTAAAAAGAGGTTAGCTTATTAACGACTTGGGAGTTCGTTCAGCCTTTCGCTCATGACTTGTGCTGCAATCACAAACTATGAACAAGACTTTACAGTGACCTCGACACTTCGCTAACAAACAAAGAATAACCTTGGACAATTTAGAACCTAGGCTCTGATCCCAACTTTGTGACTACCCAAACTAAGAAGTTGTGACCGATGCAAGAGCCCACAGATAAAGTTCTTGAATCTCGAGCAAGCCTTTATACATCAACCTGATCATTGCATATCATACATAGTAAAAGCCTCAAAGCCATAGTCATTCTTAAAATATTACTTAGACTTTTCATTAAAAATAAACATTTGCCCTTGGCTCATATTCACATTAGACTTAGACATAATATCCACATAACCATACCTTCACTAACTCATTAAACCATTTGCACATTAAGTAAAATATAGGGTAGTGCAATGCCCACACAATCCATTAAGTGACATTGTCTAGCACTTAGCATGAAAGTAGAAAACATAACCTTGACTTAGCGGAGTGGACTCATCATAAGAGGAAGCCTATTGCATGACAAAATATGCTTGTCTAGAGGTGACGCGATGCCACTTGAGAATACCATAGTCTATTTATCTGCACATTTACAAACAAAAAAGGTGGATCATCTAATTCTCAGTGAGTGGGAGCAATAATCATAAGTAAATAGTGCAAGAAGACATGGCTACACATATCCACTAAAACATTTAAATATCATAGGCTTATGACCTATTTGCACATAAATCATGTTAAACGGTACTTGGCATACATACTTAAGGATCATCAATAGTAGCCGTTGAAATAATGCTAACATACATCAAACTAGCCCATCTTATGGCTATCTCTAATCACATTTCTAGCTTATCATACTTTTTAGCACTCGTCTTCATGCTAAGTCTATGAATTCTTTCAAGCTCTATATGAGATCACCTTTGGTCTAACACATATATGTGTGGCTCTTGCTTAAGTCGTTTCATCAAATGCAATTCATAGTTCATCACACAAGTCATTTCTCATATTCATATACTAAGGCATGCCATCACGTAATAATAATGTCATAACCATTAAGTGGTCTTCCTTAGACATAACATAGTCAACGTACGATGGCCAGCCGATGGACAAAATATCATATTAGATCATGCTCGATATCGAAGTTATCGGTAAAAAAAATACCATGGACAACGTTGTAACAACTGGCAGAAAATCATTGTCAGCATTCAAAATCAAATCATTGGATGGCATCATAGCACTACATGTGGATGTAACACCACCTACCCTCGTATAGAAGGCAATAAGACCTTATCGATAAGACGAAGGGTCAATTGACGTAAATTTAAGTACCAAAGAGCAGTGATGGGTGAAAAGAATATTTCAGAATAAAATAATATTAAAATACTAATATTTTATCTATTGTTGAAATTAATCATGAAGGAGGACTATATGACTAGTCTAAGTGGGGGAGAAAATGTAAGAAAAAATTTTGAAGAACAATGGTACTAGTGGGGCCTACGTGCCTTTATTAAATAGAGCAAGAACGGGTAAGTAAATATTTAAATATTATGGTGACACCTTAGTAAAGTGCAAATTTTCTATATTACTTGTACAAGTGTAAAGGAAGGAAAATACAAGGAAATTAGATTTGAAGAAATGTTGGAAATACCAAATTTTTAAAGGATGAAAAGTTAGAGGAATAAGGATAAGTTTGAGGACTTATGTGCGATTTCAACATTTGGAGTTAAATGGAAAATAACTAACCAAGGAAAGTTAGATTATGTGCGAGAATGAGATGTGCATGTGAATTTACTATTACATGCAAATCATAGCATGCAAAAAGGAGAAAGTTAGTGGAGAACATATGGGACCCCCACCATGTGAAGTAAAAGGAAGAATAAGACTAAGTTTACTTGCATGTAATGAGATTGGGGCATTAGGTGGCCAAATGAGGAAAGCAAAATGTGGGATGCATGTGACTTGAATAGATTGATGAATGATCAAATAAAATATTAGGTGAAGCTTGCGCATGAAAAGTGATTGGAGGAATAAGGTGGTGCATGAAATAATGAATAAAGGAAGAAAAGATGGGATAGTGAAGGTGGCGGATGAAGAAGCTAAATGAGGATAGATTATGAGCCAATGAATAAGTAAGGAAATTGGTGCATGAAATTTGAGTGGGGGATGAATTAGTCTAATGGGAGATAAGGAGTAAATAAGGAAATGAAATGTGAGGAAAAGGCTTGGAAAAACTGAACCTTTGAGAAAAAAAAAAGTGAATCAGCTTGGAAGCAAAAAGAAAAAGGAAGAAAGGAGAAAGAAGAAAATAGAAAGGAGAGGGAAGAAATAAGAAAAGCAAAAAGGGAGGTTCGGCTTTGGAGGAGTTGGAGAAAAACTAACAGCTTTTCCTCCCCCATACACGCCATTGTTAGAGCTAAAGAAGACATTGGTGGTTCGGCTTAAAGATTCCAAGGTAAGAAAGGTAAAAATTATCATTTTGTTTGAATGCATGCCTTGTGAACTGATTATAATGTTGGATTTTTTTTGTGGTAGCAAGAATCTTCAATGATTCAAGAACCGGATGCATGCATGTGTGTGGATCTTGGAATTCATGGTGATTTTGAGCTAGATATGTAATGGGTAAGTGTTTTTATCTTGAAATCACAAGTAGAAAGGAGAAATGAGATGTGTATTAATTGTTTATGTTGTGGCAGCAATGGTGACCAAAGATGTGAGGAAATTATGAACTATATGTGGAATTCAAGCTACAACCAAAAGGTAAGCATGCAATGAGAGTACATTATGTTGTGTTCGCTATGGTCGATTGAAAATATATGGATTACATGTTAAATGATTGTGAATAATGTTGATGAAAAATATGAAATTGGGTTAAGGATTCATTAATTGAAGTGCTGCCGTACATGTGAATAATTAAGTATATTGAGTTTGAATTATTGCTAGAAAATGTGTAAGTGAGGAAAGTTTGCCGTGGTGTGTTCCAGAGGAGATAACGACTGATCGACAAGTAAAATTAGCTAGAGACACACCCAAACCAATTAGCGACATAGTGTCCTGCTATTGTGAGGTGAGTTGGGGGTGTCTATTTCAAAAGGTTCCATAATATTTAGAATGTCGTTTTGTATACTACTATTATATGAAAGATTTATAACTATCATTGTGGAAAGCATGAGCTGGTAGAAATCCTAGGCGTTTGTGGATGCCATGACTTTTGAAATTCGTTTTTAACATATATATAAGCTATATATGTAAAGGGTTTTAAAAATCGAGAAACAATCTCTTTAACACAGTTTATGTCAAAATGTGCCTTATTGTTTGTATGATGTGCATTCATGAATAAATTACATATTCACCATGCTGATTTGATATTTAAGCCTCATGCAAAGGTTTTATAATATAAAGTCTTACAAAAAGGGGTTTTATCATGTTACCATGATTGGTATTTTAGAAATGGTTTTGAAATAAGCTTTTGAGAACCCAACTTGATTTTTAAATGGTTTTATCAAACCGAGAGATTTGAGAGTATGCGAAATGTCACATTCGTATAGTGTGACACTTGTGCACAAGTGAGCTCTAGCAAGAGAACCTTTAGGTCACCAAAGGGCTGCTAGATGTGGCTAGGCCATGGTCTGTGATACAATACGTGGCTCGGCCACTAGTTGATATACGTGGTTGTGACGACATGATTTCTCCAATGTCGACCAACATCGTCGAGATTGTCATGGTTGTGGGAATCCAGTGGAGGGGGGCCTCTCGGATGTTATTACATGGAAACTAGTCCATGAGTTCCTTATTTCTATCACCTACTCAATAGTGATATCTCTTTGGGTTTTCAAATACGTATTCTTCCGCATGGTGAGAATTATGAGTTTTTTCGCAGCTCCTTTATTTATACGATGGATTTTTGTTTAATACTTCAAAGATGAGATCATTTATAAACTTGTGTATAAGCATCGATATTGTTTGATTTTTACCAGAGCGTGCGTGCTTATGTTAGCCTGATATTAAGTAAAGTGCAACAAATGATTTCAACGGTAGAAGTCTTTTACTTGCACTGGTTTTTTTTTTATATATATATTACTTGAAGTGATTATTTCGCAACACAACTTTTGGGTTTACATATAAGGCACAAATGCTTCATTTGACTTTAAATTTGTTTATATATATTCATAAGTTTTTAATGTTAAAATTATCTATCATTGGCTTGTTTCCCATCTACGCCTTGCTCACGGAGGCGATGATCACTGAGTTTGTGAGACTCACCACCCTTATTTTCCCTTTTTGCGGATAAGTGATCAGCTCAAGTGTGTCACCCCAGCATTTTGACTCACTACGATAAAAGTAATGGCATTACATAAACTTCCACTCCGAGTCGCTCTGCTGCATAGGGGTCGTGTTATGTAAAACTATTAGATTTATAAAATTATTATTAGTCTTTGGATATGTATTTGCGAAAAACTTTAAGGTTGTGTGTTGAATGCTAAGTGTGATGTTGAAACTATCCTGAAGTTGGTTAAACGTGGATATTGTATCTAGTTGCTACACTTTAATCATAATTGTTTATTTGGTTTAAGTAAACGATAGCATTAATATTGCAAGTCAATTTTAATTATCTAGAATCTAGACTAAGGCTTGTTAGAGATTTGGCGAGTTCACTCGCAAGTCTCGAATGCCAGTAACGACCGGGGAAAAGGTCGTTACAGACTTGAGAGCCTTAGGATTAGTCGAGTCCTAGGAATTCTCTTGTTAAGTAGCAGAGTAGTGGGGTTGATGTAGAGTCTTGCTTATAGTTAGTGACTACAGCATCAATTATAGACAAGAGGTTGCATAGACTTCTTTATATATCTTAGAAAACTACCTTGTGTGATTATAAGAGATAATTAAATAACGAGAAATGATTGCCGATGTCTAGGTTTGAGATGCCACCTCGGACTCGAGCATCTTTAAGGGCTACGTGCGAGTCAAACGTGTCCAAAGAGACTAGTGAGCGGTTACGAGTTTCTACCTCTTGAAGTCGAGGTCGTACTAGAACAAGGGGAAGAAGGAGTGGCAGATGTTCCAGTGAAGGTAGTTCGAGTGATCGTGGAAGTGCTAGTATGGACAGCACTAGGGCTGGTGGACCTACTTTAAAGAGCACTACTTTAAATGAGCTACCTACAAGATTGCAAATTTTGACCCAATAATTTATAGAATTTACTAGGCACTATGCTGACGCGGTTGAAGAGTATATGGATTCAAGCTCACAAGATCCAAATTATGACCCAAATACAAATATGATATATGAGGAAGAGCTAGATGAGAAGTACGAGGAAGATTCGAATAATTATAAAAGAGATGAATTAGTTTTGTTGTCTGCATTTATGAAGATAAAATCTCTATCATTCATTGGTTCCACTGTGGGAGAAGACTTATGTAGATTTTTGGACACCATGGAAAAGATTTGTCACGCTTTAAGAGCTTCAAGCACGAGGTCAATAATATTGGCTAGTTTTCATCTATAGGATGTGGCATAGCTACAGATTACATCATACATGTGGGGTAGACCTAGTAATGCTGGTCCATTTGGTTGGAAGGAATTTGATAAAGCCTTTATGGATAGATTTATGCCTCGTAGTGTGCGAGCAGCTAAGGCTAGGGAGTTTGAGGCTTTGAAACAAACACCCGGGATGATGGTATCTGAATATGATGTGCAGTTTACGCAACTGTCTAGATATGCCCCATACCTTGTATCTTCGAAAGAAATGAGAGTGAATCGGTTTGTGGCTGGATGTCTGAGCATTTATTTAGAGGTGCTACTCAGCAGAGGTTTGATTCATATTCTGATGTTGTGGATTATGCTCGATTAATAGAGGGTCATAGCGTAGAAGCTAGGGCGCTTCGTGAAAGTACCGAAAAGACTAAGATTGAAGGACAGACTAGTCAAAGGAACACTAGTTGAAAGAGAGTTTTGGAAGGTCAAGTCGGTTTAGTCGAAGGGATACTATTTAGAATAGAGGGCAAGTGTCGATTAGGTCTCAAAGGTCAAAGAGAAACTCCCAATTTAGTAGTCCACCTTGTCATGGAAATTTTTCTAGAGCAAATAGTCACCAAGGACCTGTTAATGAAATGACCAGCCCTAATAGTCGACTGATGGGCCAAAGGAATCCTTATTGTGTACGATGTGGTACTAAACATGTGAGGCCATGTGCTCAGTCATATGATGTATGTTTTAATTGTGGTCAAGCGGAAGATATGCGAAGAGACTACCCCTATGATGGAAGATCGCAAGGAACTGGTCGTGGGTTGGTTCAACCAGCATCCGTAGAAGCATTCACAGTTTCACCTCCAACTATGAGAGGTCGACCTAATAAAGGCAAGGGACTAGCTTCTACCTCCCAATCTCGATCTGTTAAGTTAGTGCCGCAGGGTACTTCCAGAGGAGGACAAGCAAGAGCATTTACCATGGGTTCGCAAGATGTGCCTGCTTCTAATGATATGGTGGCAAGTACTCTTTTAATTTGTGGTTATGAAGCATTGGTATTATTTGATCTTGGAGCTATCCATTCTTTTGTTTCCTCGAATTTCATGTCGAAATTGAATAGACCTTGTGAAATAATGGTAGACCCATTGGTAGTGACCACTCCTTTAGAAGAAATTCATACAGTAGAGTTTGTCTATCAGTTTTGTGTAGTGAAAATTAACCATCGGAAGACAGTGGTGGGTTTGGTGTTATTAATGACGTTGGGATTTGATGCAATATTAGGGATGGATTGGTTGTATGATTGCTCCACCAATGTTGATTGTCACTACAAATATGTTGAATTTCAGTTTCCCGGAGAAGTCCCTTTTATTATCTATGCATATAGGAGTTTCTGCAATAAGGGAATATTAACGGGAGTCACTAGGGTGGAAATAGGACAAAATTATTTAGCATTCATAGCAGCCAAGGAAGGTGCGTTAATGAAGGAAGAGGTTCTGGATATTAAAACGGTGGCAATAGTTAACAAATTTGAAAATGTGTTCCTTGAAGAATTACCAAGGTTGCCCCTAGAAAAGGAAGTTAAGTTTTGCATTAATTTGATTCCTGGCACGAAACAAATATCCAAAGTTCCTTACCGGATGGCACCAGTAGAGATATGAATTATAAGAGTTAGGGCAAAAAGGATTTATTCGTCCAAGTACTTCACCATGGGGAGCTCCAGTATTATTTGTAAAGAAAAAGGATGGAAGTTTAAGGTTGTGTTGATTATTGAAAGTTGAATAGTGTGACTATTAGAAATAAATACCCACTTCCCAAGATCGATGATTTATTCGATCAACTGCAAGAAGCATGATTTTTTTCAAAAGTTGATTTATGCTTTAGGTATCATTAATTAAGAATTCAGGAAGAGGATATACCAAAGACCACATTTTGTACGAGGTATGGGCATTTTGAGTTTTTGGTGATGTCCTTTGGTTTAACTAATGCTCCCACCGCTTTTATGGATTTAATGAATAGAGTATTCCAAGCCTATTTGGATAGATTTGTGGTAGTATTTATTGATGATATCTTAGTGTATTCTCGGAGTCCCGAAGAACATGCGCAACATTTATGAATGGTGTTGCAGACACACCAAGAACATGAATTGTATGCAAAGTTCTTTAAATGTGCTTTTTGGTTAAAGAGTGTTAGCTTTCTTGGACACGTAATATTGAAGGAAGGGATTAGTTTGGATTAGCAAAAGATCGCATCAATTCAAACTTGGTTAAGATCGAGTACGGTTATCGAGGTTCAAAGTTTTCTTGGAGTGGCCAAGTATTATCATCAATTTGTGCAAGATTTCTCAAAAATCGCAGCACCATTGACTAAGTTGACGAGAAAGGGAGTTAAGTTTGAATGGACTGATGAATGTGAAGATAGCTTCTTAAGACTAAAAGAGTGTTTGATTTCGGCACCAGTCTTAAGTTTACAAAATGGCCCAAGAGGTTATGTTGTGTATTGCAATGGATCAAGAGTTGGATTAGGATGTGTGTTGATGGAAAATGGTAGAGTTATCGCATATGCTTCAAGCAACTCAAGAGGCATGAGCAAAACTATCTTACCCATGACTTAGAGATGGTAGCAATAGTATTTGCCTTAAAGATCTGGCATCATTATCTATATGGAGAAAGTTTTGAAATATATACTGATCACAAGAGTTTTAAGTATATATTTCAACAACGTGATCTTAATTTAAGGCAACACCAATGGATAAAATTGCTCAAAGATTATGATTGTACCATTTAATATCACCCTAGTAAGGCGAACATCGTAGCTTATGCTCTGAGTCAGAAGTTTATGGGGAGTTTGGCATATTTGTTTGCCAAATGAAGAAGTATAGTGCGTGGATGGCAAAGCTTAGGCAGTATGGGGGTCAAGATCAATATTGGTGGGCCTAGTGCCTTTATTGCTTATTTTCAAGTATGACCAACGATCTCAGACCAAATTCGTAGTGTTCAGCATCAATACGAATTCGTGATGAGGATCTTGGGATCTGAAGAGCAAGATCAGAAATTTGTGTATGGAGATGATGGATTATTGAAGTATGAATCCCGAACGTATGTATCGGATCGAGATAAGACGAGGAAAGAGATTTTAAAAGAAGCTCACATTACTACCTACACTGTACATCCAGAGCCTCCAAGATGTATCATGATTTGAAAATGGTTTATTGGTGGCCAGACATGAAGAAAGATATAGCTAAATATGTAGCCAAGTGCCTAACTTGTCAACAACTCAAGGCTGAACATGGGAAACCCCCAGGTTTGCTACAACCTTTGCCGATTCCCGAATGGAAATGGGAACATGTGGCTATGAATTTCATGACTAGATTACCCCCTGTCAGAGGGGGGTATGATTCGATTTTGGTAATAGTGGATCGGTTGACCAAATCTACTCACTTTATTCCGATAAAGACTGGCTATGGGTTAGCTGAATATGCCAAGGTATGCATTGACTGTATCATGTGATTGCATGGACTTCCCGTGACCCTAGTATCTGATCGAGGGCCTCAACTTACGAATAAATTTTGGAGAAGTTTACATGAAGCTTTAGGTACTCATTTAGATTTCGGTACGGCATATCATCCTCAAACGAATGGTCAATCAGAACGTGTGATACAAACGCTCGAAGACATGCTAAGGTCAGTAGTGTTGGATATGGGAACCACGTGGAATCAATAGTTATCTTTGGTGGAATTTGCGTACAACAATAGCTATCAAGCTAGTATTGGATTGGTTTCTTTTGAAGCGTTATATGGACGAAAGTGTAGATCACCTATTGGATGGTTTGAAGTGGGATAAAGAAAATTATTAGGTCCCGATTTGGTGCAACAAGCAATTGATGTGGTGAGCTTGGTAAGGGAATGTCTAAAGTCAACATAGAGTAGACAAAAGTCTTATGCAAATAATAGATGTTGTCCTTTGGAGTTCTAGGTGGGAGATTTTGTATTTTTGAAGGTATCTCCACTGAAACAAGTAAAAGATTTGGAAAGAAAGGGAAGTTGAGTCTGAGCTATGTTAGACCTTTCGAGATCTTGGAACAAATTGGGTTAATAGCATATCGACTAGCCTTACTGATGGAGCTAGCTCATGTGAACCCCACTTTCCATGTGTCCATGTTGAGAAAGTATGTTAAGGACCCGACACATGTTATACGTTATGATCTGGTTCCTCTAGACGAAGGATTAACTTTCGAAGAGCAACCAGTAACAATATTGGATTGACAAGTGAAGCAACTGCGCTCTAAAGAGGTTACCTTAATAAAGGTTTTGTGGCAAAATTGATTAGTGGAAGAGGCAACCTGGGAGCCCGAAGAGGAAATGATGAAAGAATACCCACATCTTTTTCAAGACTAAGGTTTGCCTCACCAACCCACTCTATTTAAATTCGAGGATGAATTTATTTCAAGTGAGGGAGACTGTAACCCCCTGTACCCTCATATAAAAGCCAATAAGACCTTATCAATAAGATGAATGGTCAATTGACTTAAATTTAAGTACCAAAGAACGGTGATGGGTGAAAAGAATATTTTAAAATAAAATAATATTTTTATTACTAAAATAATATTAAAATATTAATATTTTATCTATTGTTGAAATTAGTCATGAATGAGGACTATATGACTAGTGTAAGTGGGGGAGAGGAAGTTAGAAAGAATTTTGAAGAAAAACGGTATTAGTTGGGCTCGCATGCCTTTATGAAATAGAGTAAGACCGGGTAAGTATATATTTAAATATTATGGTGACACCTTGGTGAAGTGATAATTTTATATATTACTTGTACAAGTGTAAAGGAAGGAAAATAGAGGGAAATTCGAATTAAAGAAATGTTAGAAGGACTAAATTGCAAAAGATGAAAAGTTGGAGGGTCGAATGGTAAATAAGGAAAAAGTTGAGGACTTATGTTCAATTTCAACATTTGGATTTAAATGGAAAATAACTAACCAAGGAAAGTTAGATTATGTGGGATAATGAGATGTGCATGTGAACTTACTATTACATGCAAATCATAGCATGTAAAAAGGAAAAAGTTAGTGGGGAACATGTGGGACCCCTACCACTAGAAGTAAAAGGAAGAATAAGACTAAGTTTACTTGCATGTAATGAGATTGGTGCATTAGGTGGCCAAATAAAGAAAGCAAAATGTGGGATGCATGTGACTTGAATATATTGATGAATGATCAAATAAAATTTTAAGTGAAGCTTCTGCATGAAATGTGATTGGAGGAATAAGGTGGTGCATGAAATAATGAATAAAGAAAGAAAAGATGGGATAGTGAAGGTGGCAGATGGAGAAGCTAAACGAGGATAGATTATGAGCCAATGAATAAGGAAGGAAATTGGTACACAAAATTTGAGTGGGGAATGAATTGGTCTAATGGGAGATAAGGAATAAATAAGGAACTAAAATGTGAAGAAAAGGCTTGGAAAAACTGAACCTTCGAGAAAAAAAAAGAGAGAATCGACTTGGAAGCAAAAAGAGAAAGGAAAAAAGGAGAAAGAAGAAAAGAGAAAAGAGAAGGAAGAAAGAAGAAAAGCAAAAAGGGAGGTTCAGCTTTAGAAGAGTTGAAGAAAAACCAAGAGCTTTTCCTCCCCCACACACGCCATTGTTGGAGCTAAAAAAGACATTAGTGGTTCGACTTAGAGATTTCAAGGTAAGAAAAGTAAAAATTATCATTTTGTTTGAATGCATGCCTTGTGAACCGATTATAATGTGGGATTTTATTTGTGGTAGCAAGAATCTTCAAGGATTAAAGAACCGGATGCATGCATGTGGGTGGATCTTGGAATGCATGGTGATTTTGAGCTAGATAAGTAATGGGTAAGTGTTTTAATCTCGAAATCACAAGTAGAAAGAAGAAATATTGTGGCAACATTGGTGACTGAAGATGTGAGGAAATTGTGAACTATATGTGAAATTCAAGCTAAAACATAAAGGTAAGCATGCAATGTGAGTACATTATGTTATGTTGGCTATGGTCGATTGAAAATATGTGGATTGCATGTTAAATGATTGTGAATAATGTTAATGAAAAATATGAATTGGGTTAAGGATTCATTGATTGAAGTGTTGCCGTACATGTGAATAATTAAGTATATTGAGTTTAAATTGTTGCTAAGAGTTTAAATTGTTCTGGAGAGGATAACGGGTGACTGGCAAGTAGAATTAGCTAGAGACACAGCCATACCAATAGCGACGTAGTGTCCCGCTATTGTGAGGTGAGTAAGGGGTGTCTATTTCAAAAAGGTTCCATAGTATCTAGAATGTCGTTTCATATACTTCTATTATATGAAAGATTTATAACTGTTATTGTGGAAAGCATGAGCTGGTAGAAATCCTAGGCGTTTGTGGATGCCATGACTTTTGAAATTTGTTTTGAACATATATGTTTATACTATATATGTGAACGGTTTTAAAAATCAGGAAACAAGCTCTTTAACACGATTTATATCAAAATGTGCCTTATTGTTTGTGTGATGTGCATTCATTAATAAATTACATATTCACCATGCTGATTTGATATTTAAACCTTATGCAAAGGTTTTATAATATAAAGTTTTATAAAAATGGGTTTTATCATGTTACCATGATTGGTATTTTAGAAATGGTTTTGAAATAAGCTTTTGAGAACCCACCTTAATTTTTAAATGGTTTTGTCAAATTGAGAGATTTGAGAGTAGGCCGAATGTCACAACGGGATAGTGTAACCCTTGTGCACAAGTGAGCTCTAGCTAGAAAACCTTTGGGTCACCGATGGGCTGTTAGACGTGGCTAGGCCATGGTTTGTGATATATATACATGGCAAGGCCATAGGATGATATACATGGCTAGGCCACCAGTTGATATACGTGGTTGCAAGCACACAATTTCTCTGATGTCGACCAACATCGTCGAGATTGCCATGGTTGTGAGAATCCAATGGAGGGAGGCCTCTCATATGTTAGTATGTGGAAGTAGGTCCACGTGTTTTTTATTTCTATCACTTACTCAAGAGTGATATCTCTTTGAGTTTTCAAATACGTATTCCTTCGCATGGTGAGAATTATGAGTTTTTTCATAGCTCCCATATTTATACAATGGATTTGTGTTGGCTCCATTAGTTTTTTCCCATTCATTTATGTTTAACTTTGTTACTTGAGTGTGCAAGATAAAAAATGTATGCTAATAATATATCAATCACTAAAAAGGGAATATCAAATTCCATAAGAATAAGGAGTTACATTTGAGCCACAAAACAGAAGCCACTTAGTAGGATAGTCAAGGGAGTAAGTCAACTAAACTCAAAAGTGAAGATGGCCAATTCAAAAACAGAACAAACTTAATCGACTAAGAGATATTGTTAGTTGACTAAGTGCTTACTATTAAAAGCTGAGTTCAAAAACAAACTGACTTAATTGACTAAGAGGAATTGTTAGTCGACTAAGTGCTTTCTACCTGAAACTAGGATCAGAAGACAGAACCAACTTAATTGACTAAGAAGTATGTTAGTCGACTAAGAGCTCTCTATCTGAAAATTTGAATTTGAAGCTAAAAGACAGATTAATGGCTAGAACCAACTCTAAACTATTTCCAATGGTCGGAATCTATCAAACATCCATCAGAGTTGATTTTCCAAGTATAAAAGAGACTCCCAACGGCTAACAAACATATAAAAAAGCTTCAAAGTCCAAAAAGAGCTCAAAAATAACAAAAATTCTTTGTACATCTTCTACACTTCACTCTAATCTTTGTATTTGAGACAGGCACTTCACTTTATACCATTTAGATTAGGTTAGTGATCATAGGTGCACTCTTATTTCTTTTCTTCTTGAATACTTAGAGTGAGCGAGTCACTCTAAGGGGTTTATTCAAGCTTGGGTTAGCATGTTTGAATGTGTAGGTTTTAACTTAGCCTAGAAAAGTTAGTTTTTGGGTTTTGGTTGATCCTGGTAAAAATCATTGTGAAAGGTTTTAGCTAAGCCTGTGAAAAGCCATTATAAAAGCTTAGTGGGAGCTTAGGAATTCCACCATTTTTAGTGATATTGTTTGGAAAATCCTTGGTTGAATAATCAAGGTAGTGGATGTAAGTCTTTGACCGAACCACTATAAATTGTTGAGTGTTGTCTGCCTTGTTTTATGTTTCACTTCCATTCTTTCTTAAATTATTTCTTCATCCTCCATCAAATAAGTCATAATTGATCTTCAATTTGCTCCCAATTTAGAGCCAATTTTAGCAAGAGTCAAAAAGTGCTATTCACCCCCCTCTAGCACATTTATTTAGGACCAACAATTTGTGTTTAATATCTTAGGGATGAGATTGTTTATAAACTTGTGAATAAGCATCGATATTGCTTGATTTTTACGGAAGTGTGCGTGCTTATGTTAGCTTGATTTTAAGTAAAGGACAAGAAATGATTTAAACGGTAGAGGTCTTTTACTTGCACTGGTTTTTTTTTATATTACTTCAAGTGATTATTTTGCAACACAACTTTTGGGTTTACATATAAGGCACAAATGCTTCATTTGACTTTAAATTTCTTTTTATATATTCACATGTTTTTAATCTTCAAATTACCTATCCTTGGATTGTTTCCCATCTGTGCCTTTGTCACGGAGCCAATGATCACTGAGTTTGTGAGACTCACGTCCCTTATCTTTCTTTTTTCTAGATAAGTGATCAGTTCAAGTGTGTCACCCTAGCATTTTGACTCACTACGACATAGGTAAAGGCATCTCTTAGACTTCCACTCCTAGTCACTCTTCTACATAGGGGTCGTGTTATGTAAAACTATTAGACTTATAAAATTATTATTAGTCTTCGGATATGTATTTGCTAAAAACTTTAAGGTTGTGTATTGGATGCCAAGTGTGATGTTGAAACTATCTTGAAGTTGGTTAAATGTGGATATTGTATCTAGTTGATACACTTTAATCACAGCTGTTTATTTGGTTTAAGTAAACGACAGCATTAATATTACAAGTCGATTTTAATTATCTAGAATCTCAACTAAGGCTTTTTCGGGATTGTGAGACCTCAACCTCTATAGGCTTGTAACTAAGTATAGATGTAATAATACGAGCCAGGGGTAGTTTTGTCATTTTCTCTAATAAGCTTCTAGAAGAAAGTTTTATGATATTTTAAGGCTTAAATGGGTATAAGACTGCATAAATGATGTGTGCTGATGAAAACACGAAGAAAACTAGAAGTTTCAATAATTTTCATAATAGAGGTAAAATGGTCATTTTTCACCTCGGGTTAAAATTTTAAGTTTTTATAAACCCGAACATGTCTAGACCATTATGGATCTTGTCCCAGTGTTAAAAGAGCAAAAAGATTGCATAAAAGATTGGAGGAGAATAAGTTAATTGGTGGAGGGGCATTTTTGTAATTTTAAGGGAAAGGATAAGATTGCCTATAAATATCTAGATTTTCCAGCAACTGGTCTTCTTCTTCTTTTCCTTTCTCACGTTTCTTCAAAACTCCATGGAAGCTTGATTTGAAGCTTGAATGATTTTCTCTCTCTAGCTCTAGTTTTCACACCTTTGAACCCTTTTGACTAGAACCTTGAATTCTTTCATCCTCTCACTTCAAAACCCTTAATAAAGCTTCCAGACTTTCTCTCACTAGTTGGGCATTTTAGAGAGAGAAAGAGAGAATTACTCTATTGATTTGGAAGCAATTGGAAGAGAATTTGACTACAAAGGAGCCCTAGGGTAAGTGATGAACTAAGCTCGATTTTTTAGCTGTAGAAAATGGCTACTAACTGGGATTTATAAGCTGTTTTATTGTTGAGTATGTTCAGTACTTTTAGTGATTAAGATAGTGAACATAGATGGCCATTTAATGTGGCAATTGAAAACTAGCTAAGAGATAGTTTTTAGAGTTCATAGTGTGTAAATTGATCTATTGTTTATGTTAATGTCATCCTAGGTTTTAAGGAAGCCCCATCATCCCATTTGGACAATTAGGGGAATTAGAGTCATCTAAAGGCTCTACAATCATTTGGTGAATGGACTGCCTTCAAAACTTATTTTGGGAATATAATGTATTTGACAAACGTTTGAATGATTTTATACGATTTTTCATGAAAATGAATGCCTTGGGAATAAGCTCTTGAGAAATGATTTATGTTATGATATGTGGTTATTATGGATTTCTATGTGGCTGCATTATGTTGATATACATATATTCTAGAATATAATGCTGTGTAATTATATTGACTCGGCTATGTGCGAGTAAGGAGTGCGCATAAGCCGAGGATGACCCGATTATGTGCAAGTAGGGAGTGCACATAACCCGGTGATGACCCAGCCATGTGTGAGTAAGGAGTGCGCATGAGCTGGTGATGATGATGATAGGATGGTGTGATGACGATGATGGGTATATGCGTATATATATATACATATGTAAATATGTGTGTTATAGGAAATTGATAAATAATGGTTTATGGTTGTAATGCATGTGAAACTTGACATGTTAAACCTTGAGAAATTGTTATGTGTTTCATATTGGTTTTGAACATTTCAAGTAGGGTGATTTTCTTTGGGAGAAAGGGAAATTTTCATTTGATGCCCTGTATTTCACTGCAGCGAGAAACTCTCGGGTTTTGAAAGGGTAGGCTGGTCGAAAACTCGCTGCAGCGAGAATGACACTGTAGCTTCTCACTGCAGTGAGAAACTTTCTTTTTCTGGGTTGCAATTTCACTGCAGCAAGAAAAATTTTGTTTCTGGGTTACAATTTCGCTACAACGAAAAACTTTCTGTTTTGGTCTCCTATCTTGTTCAATTGCTGCCCTATCTTTTACTTCTTTGCTACCATATCGGACCATGGACTTCCAACATTAAGGATTAAATGAGTTAAGTTTAAAATGAGGAGGTTTAGTGAGAAATCCTCGGCTAGTTGAGAAACCCTCGTTTGGTTAATAACTAAATCCCAACGTCGCTGCAGCGAAGATTCGTTGTCGTATTTGACTTACTTGTGTAATATTGAAGCTTTTATTCTTCAAATGGTTCGTTATGTATGGGTTAATGATTTTCAAATGATTAATCATTTAAAGGCTTGATGAGGGGTTTTTAATAAGAATAGAAACAAATTGCATTGTTTTGAAAAAGAATGCATCATGATTTCATTAAAGATTCCCTTGGTATGCTTGTTCCCTTCCTTGTTCACTCACTGGGTTTATACTCACCATTTTCAAATTCATGTTTTCAGATCACGAGGCAGCCGGTAACTAGGACGAGGTGTCCTTGTAGACTTATGTCCATCTTTTGGAAGGTGTCTCGGTATTCAGTAATTGTACATTCATTCGAGTCCCTCCGCTGGAAGTCAAGTGTTATTTTGTTTTGTATAGACAAACTTAATGTAAATTATTAGAATACATGTTGTAGACATTGTATGTAAATTTTTAAGGAGTAATGCCAGTACGAGTTGGCAATGTATATCACTATTTTTATTCAAAAGTATGAAATATGACTTAGCGATATTTGATAGAATGATGAGTAGGATAAATCGATAGGCTTGCTTGGGCTTAATAGACGACGTTTATTGAGCCCTTGCACCGGTCATGGCCCAAAATTTGTGTCGTGACAAGGATTTGGAGGGTTCACTCGCAAGTCTCAAATGTTGACAACGATGGGGGAAAAGGTTGTTGTAGTGGGAATCACAAGTGGGACTTATACCACCATCCTTACAGGCGGATCATCATAGCACTATAGGCAGGAATCACAGACAAGACTTATACCTCCATCCCTGCTTACCACCATCCTTGTAGGTGGAAACATAGTGACAGGGAAAGGACTACATTCATCCTCAAATAATACCAGCATCCGAAATTCATCCTTGGATAGAATGTATTCAATTCTTATCATAGATAATCATGATTTCTCATTAAACTTATACAACAAATATGTGTGGGCCAATTAACATTGTGCGTTTTGTCCATAAAGTCGGCTTCCTCAATAACGATTAATGATACATAATGATTGGACCATTAATTTGTATATGAAATGTCAAAATGTTCATAATCTAGGATTCATCATGCTTCACTTTAAAATGATTACTATCATAAGGTTCATTTATAGAATCTTCAAGATTGCATACATTAATCCTTCATAGGCATAGTTCATACATTATCATTACTGTCACAACCCAAACTCTAAGACCATGATTGATGCAAGGGTATCAATGGGAGTTTCCCTTTTAACCCATGCAATCCTAAAAGCTACAAAGCAAAACAAATACTCAAAATTGCCTTTAGGACGTATCATCATGGAACTGTATCTCGAACATGTATGAACACATTAAATCACATAGGATTAAATCATATTAGTTTGCACACTCATGTGCTCAAAATGTAGAAGCAATACATAGCAAATATCATTTATAGGCCATCTTGTTGCATTTACATAGTGTGGCCATTACATGGTGAATTCCATATACCTATCATTAGTACCAGACATAAACATAGTCATATTCATAACAATTAAACATAAATGACCAAACAAAATAGGACCAACAGAGTACGACTCGAAACAAAAAGGTTGATGCTTATTGGTTGCCATAAGACTACCTACCAAAGACTGACCGGAGTGTTCGCTCTTCATGAAGGACAACGAGCCACGCAACTATGGATTTGCAAAACAAGTGCATCTTACATGTTTGAGTTATAATTAACTTCGTGAGCAGATACATCGAGGGGGAACAAGCTAAATGGGAGAGTGTTTATCAAAGATACCTTTTAAAAATAATGCAAGTAACCCATTTCAAAGAAATAGTAAGTTACCTTCCAACCATATCAAACATTCCAAAGTTTGGGAATTTAATCCTGGGTAAAATCAAGCATTCCAAGGTGCTAATTATGTGCCAAGCATGATCACGAACCAAACAAAACTTCAATACCATTGTCTCGACGAATAAAAACTCATTAAAAAGGAATTTATAAAGTTTTGTTGAAAACCCATTCTTGAACCTTTAATATAAAATCATAGTTTTTAAAACATTCAAGTATTCTCAAGGAAACTATTTATAAATATTGGGGTTTTAAAGCTTTTGTAAAAGGTGTGAGGGAAAGTGAGGTTTGGTTTCAAAGAAAGTAAAATAATGTGGTTGCCCTTAGAAAATCTTTTAAGAAAACTAATGATTATTAAAAATAACATAATTCATAATAAATTTTGTATTTCAAGTCTAAATACACAAGTCAGAGCAAATACCCAATCAAAGATCACGGTTGAGATGAAAATCTAATCCAAATGTCAACATCAAACAAATACAAAACTCAAGTATCAAAATCAAAACAATATCAATACCAAAACCAATGTTTAAACAAATATCAAGTTCTAGTTCCATAGTGTCAAATTTCATTTTAAATAGTTCATGGAGCACTGAGTAGGATGGACAACCAAATCAAATCGTGCCATAGCACCAAAGGGGTTGGGTACATGATAGTCATCGATCGTATATCAAGGTTGGTAGGATCGTATCAACTACTATACAAAACCAAATCAAAGAGGTAAGGCTTTATCAACTAACCAATCAAAACTAAGCATTGTGCACAATGGCTAGTGTCTATTGTCATTAACTACAAATCCATAACTCAAGTGGGCTCCACTAAAACAATTTTACATTATGTTTCCAAATATCCAAATGCTCAATCCCACAAGAAAAAGATGAATCCATTCACCATCCAAGAACAAAGGGTTTCGTAAAATGAAGTCAAGTGCACAAGGTTCATTTCCAGCCAAAGTATATTTTTTGTCATCAACAAAATAAAATTTGAGGCAAAGGCTAAATCAAATCATTTTAAATTTACAAATTTTGCACTCATTCAACTAGTCACAGAGAAACTTAAATTTTTTAGGCATTAAACATTTCAAAAGGATTGTTACCCATGCTCAAAACTAAACACATAGTAACTTATTTACATAGTATATCTAGATTTCATAAAATAGTTGCTGGCTCCATTAGTTTTTTATGGTAAAAAAACATTCCCATTTCATTTGTGTCCAACATTTCTACCTAAGTGTGCAAGAGAAAAAGTCATATGGAAATACTGAATCAACCCTTCAAATATGTATATAAAAAACCATAAAAAATAAAAGAAAAATGGTTGATCAACAAGAAGAAAGATCTTTGGTTGAATAATGAAGAATGTTGGTTGACTAAAGTTTAAATTGGAGAGATGGCGAGCTGAAGAATATTGAGAGACAGAACCAACTTAGTCGACCAAGAAATGGGTTAGTTGACTAAGTGCACACTGCCAAAACTGCTAGAGACAGGGAGCAGAAAACAGAGACGACTTAGTTGACTAAGATATCAGTTAATCGACTACGAGCATTTTGCCTACAAGTTTGAAATCTTCACTAAAAATTAGAGTAACAGCTAGAACCGACTCCCAATTGTCTCCAACGGCTAGAAAACTACCAAACACCCATCAGAGATGTTTCTCCAAGTATAAAAGGGTCTCCCAATAGTTAGAAACTAGTTTTTAGAAGTGAAAAAGAGATTTGAGTCACATAAGAGCTAAAAAACCAGAAAATCTCTCTTATAGCTTACTACACCTAAACACCCATTCTTTGTACTTGTATTCTGCACTCAACCTTGTACCATTTAGATCAACTTGTGATCATAGGTACTTTTTTCTACTTCTCTTCTTGTATTCTTAGAGTGAGGGAGTAACTCTAAGTGGTTGTTTCAAGCTAGCATTGCTTGAATGTGTTAAGGTTCTAACTTAGCCTTGAAAAGTTAGGTGTTGGGTTTTAGTTTAGCTCATGAAAAACTAGTGTAAAAGGTTTTGGTTAAGCTTGGTAAAAGCCATTGTAAAGCTTGGTGAAAGCTTGTGAATTTCACTAGTTCTTAGTGGATTGGTTGGAAAATCCTTAGTTGCATAATCAAGGTAGCGGATGTAGGTCTTGGACCGAACCACTCTAAATTCTGCTGTCTCTTATTTAGTCTGTTTTGTTTCATTTTCTTTCCTTCATTTGTCTCCCCTTTATCTAGACTTTGAGACAATATTTGAAAGAGCCAAATTGTGCTATTCACCCCCTTTTAGCATATACTATTGGGACCAACAAGTGGTATCAGAGCAAGTTCTCTGTTATTAAGGCTTAACATCCTAAGGGACGATCCAAATGGCTTTCCAAAAATCCATAGTTGCTGAGGGATAATCAACAAATAGACCACCTCTGTTTGATGGCTCTAATTATCCTTATTGGAGCACTAGAATGTAAATTTACATTAGAGCTATAGATTATGAAATGTGAGACGTCATAAATGATGGACCCTTTATTCTCTTAACCTTAAATGTAGTTACAAACGAGATGATGCCAAAGCCAAGGTCTGAATAGACCGAGGCTGAAACAAAGAAAGTTCAAACAAATTTTTAAGGCCATCAATACATTGCATTGTGCCTTGACCCCCACTGAATTCAACAAAGTCTCAAGTTGTACAACAGCTAAGCAAATGTGGGACAAACTTAGAATAATCCATGAAGGGACTTCATAAGTCAAGGAGTCCAAAATTTCCCTTTTGACACATAACTATGAAATGTTCAAAATGGAGCCTGGTGAAGACATCATCAGCATGCTAGATAGATTTACAAACATCACAAATAAATTGAGTCAGCTAGGCAAACCAATACCCGAGCATGAAATAGTTAAAAGACTTCTTAGAAGCCTACCAAAAAATTGAAAGCCTAAAGTGACTGCAATCTAAGAGGCCAAGGACCTAAATGTGATTACCTTAGATGAAATTTATTGTTCTGGAGCTTAAAGAGGAAGAAGAAGAAGATATGAGGGAAGCAAAGAAAAAGAAAAAGAGCATTGCACTTAAAGCCAACATCCTTGAAGAAGAGCTGGAAGAGTTATCATGTGATGATGATGAAGAGTTAACTCTGGTTGCAAGAAAATTTAGAAAGCTTATGGGCAGAAGAAACCAAAGATTAGCTAGAAAAGGGTTTAGAAAAGATCAAGGTGCTTCATAGAAATTCAGAAACAAAAATGACTCCATCAAAAAAGAGGAGTTGATCTACTATGAATGTAAGAAACATGGCCACTTCAAGTCCGAATGTCTAGTGCTGAAAGATGAGACACCAAAGAAAAATAAGAAATCCAAGAAAGCAATGGTGGCTGCTGCATGGTCAGACAGTGACACATCAAGCTCTGAAGCTGAACATGAAAAATTTGAGGAAAGAGCAAACCTCTGTTTGATGGCATAAGATGATGAAACTAATGTATCCTCATCCCTTTGTGATATTTTCATAGAAGATTTACAAGATGAGTATGATAATCTTTATGATGAATTTGAAAAACATTTTTCAAAATATAAGATTCTAAAGAAAAGGCTACACCTCTTGGAAATGATTTGGAAAAAGTGAAACAAGAGTTCAATTCTGTTTTTGAGCAAAGAAATTTCCTGCAAGTTGAGTTAGAACACTCAAAAATAGATTTTGAAGTTTCAAAACTAGAGCTAGAAAATAAATCAGAAGCTTTACAAAAAACACTTGATGAAAACACAACTCTCAAATCTTCAAAAAGAAATGCATACCACAAGAAGAATTTTGCTTATGCATCATCTAAATGTTATTATTGTGGAAAACATGGACATATGTCATATGACTGCTTTAAGAGAAGTAACTAGCAAAAAGTTAGAAAAATTTAGGTCCCTAAAGGATCCTATATTGCAACTAACTCTTAAGGACCCATCAAAGTATGGGTACCTATAAAGAAAAACTGAAATTTTGTTTTGTAGGTTGAGCTGCACTTAAAGGAAACATGCTCAAGAGCTCACCTCAAGAAGAAACAGCTTTGGTATATGGACAGTGGTTGTTCACGACACATGATAGAAGATGAAATGATGTTTGCTTAGCTAGATAAGAAGAAGGGAGGTACCGTATCCTTTGGAGATCATTCAAAAGGTAGAATTCATGGAATAGGTAAGGTTGGTAAGAACTCCCAAACTCAAATTAGTCATGTGTTGTTAGTGAAAGATTTTGTGAGACCTCAACCTCTATAGGCTTGTAACTAAGTATAGATGTAATAATACGAGCTAAGGGTAGTTTCGTCATTTTCTCTAATAAGCTTCCAAAAGAAAGTTTTATGATATTTTAAGGCTTAAATGGGTATAAGACTACATACATGATGTGTGCTGATGAAAACACAAAGAAAACTAGAAGTTTCAACAATTTTCATAACATGGGCAAAATGGTCATTTTTCACCTCGAGTTAAAATTTTAAGTTTTATGAACCCAAACATGTCTAGACCATTATGGATCTTGTCCCAGTGTTAAAAGAGCAAAAAGATTTCATAAAAGATTGGAGGAGAATAAGTTAATTAGTGAAAGGGTAATTTGGTAATTTTATGAGAATGGATAAGTTGGCCTATAAATATCTTAAAATTTCCAGCACCTTCTTGAATTTCCAGCAGCTGCTCTTCTTCTTCCTTCTCCTCTCTCATTTTTATTCAAAACTCCATGGAAGCTTGATTTGAAGCTTGAGTGATTTTCTCTCTCTAGCTCTAGTTTTCACACCTTTGAACCCTTTTGACTATAACCTTTGATATCTTTCATCCTTTCACTTCAAAACCCTTGATAAAGCTTATTTCCAGACTTTCTCTCACTAGTTGGGTGTTCTAGAGCGAGAAAAAGAGAATTACCCTATTGATTTGGAAGTAATTGGAAGGGAATTTGACTACAAAGAAGCCATAGGGTAAGTGATGAATTAAGCTTGGTTTTTAGCTACAGAAAATGGCTAGTAATTGGGATTTATGAGTTTTTTTATTGTTGAGTATGTTCATTACTTTTAGTGTTTAAGATATAGAACATAGATGGCCATTTAATGTGGCAATTGAAAACTAGCTAAGAGATAACTTTTAGAGTTCATAGTGTGTAAATTGATCTATTGTTTATGTTAATGTGATCCTAGGTTTTAAGGAAGCCCTATCATCCCATTTGGACAATTAGGGGAATTTGAGTCATCTAAAGGCTCTACAATCATTTGGTGAGTGGACTGCCTTTAAAACTTATTTTGGGAATATAATGTAGTTGACAAATGTTTCAATGATTTTATACGATTTTTCATGAAAATGAATGCCTTGGGAACAAGCTCTTGAGAAATGATTTATGTTATGATATGTGGTTATTATGGATTTCTATGCGGCTGCATTATGTTGATATACATATATGCTTAAATATAAAGTTGTGTAATTATATTGACTCGGCTATGTGCGAGTAGGGAATGCGCATAAGCCGAGGATGACCCGATTATGTGGGAGTAGGGAGTGCGCATAACCCGGTGATGACCCAGCCATGTGCGAGTAAGGAGTGCGCATGAGCTGGTGAGGATGATGATGGGATGGTGTGATGATGATGATGGTTATATGCGTATATATATATACATGTAAATATGTGTGTTATACAAAATTGATGGATAATGGTTTATGGTTGTAATGCATGTGTAACTTGACATGTTAAACCTTGAGAAATTGTTATGTGTTTCATATTGGTTTTGAACATTTCAAGCAGGGTGGTTTTCTTTGGGAGAAAGGCAAATTTTCATTTGATGTCCTGTATTTCACTGTAGCGAGAAACTCTCGAGTTTTGAAAGGGTAGGCCAGTCAGAAACTCGCTGCAGCGAGGATGTATTTTCGCTGAGCGAGAATGACACTATAGCTTCTCGGTGCAGCAAAAAACTTTCTGTTTCTGGGTTGCAATTTCACTGCAGTGAGATTGAATTTCGCTACAGTGAGAAACATTCTGTTTCTGGATTATAATTTTGCTGCAGCGAGAATGTATCTCGCTGCAACAAGAAACTTTCTGTTTCTGGGTTGCAATTTCACTACAGTGAGAAACATTCTGTTTCTGGGTTACAATTTCGCTGAATCTCGCTGCAGCGAAAAACTTTCTATTTTGGTCCCCTATCTTGTCCAATTGTTGACTTATCTTTCACTACTTTGCTACCATATCGGAGCATGGACTTCCAACATTAAGGATTAAATGAGTTAAGTTTAAAAGGAGGAGGTTTAGTGAGAAATCCTCGGCCAGTTGAGAAACCCTCGTTCGGTTAATAACTAAATCCCAACGTCGCTGCAGCCAAGATTCTTTGTCGTATTTGACTTACTTGTGTAATATTGAAGCTTTTATTCTTCAAATGGTTCGTTATGTATGGGTTAATGATTTTCAAATGATTAATCATTTAAAGGCTTGATGAGGGATTTTTAATAAGAATAGAAACAAATTGCATTGTTTTGAAAAAGAATGCCTCATGATTTCATTAACGATTCCTTATCGTATGCTTGTTCCCTTCCTTGTTCACTCATTGGGTTTATACTCACCATTTTCAAATTCATGTTTTCATATCACGAGGCAGTCGGTAACTAGGACGAGGTGTCCTTGTAGACCTGTGTCCATCTTTTGGTAGGTGTCTCGACATTCAGTAGCTATACACTTATCCGAGTCCCTCCGCTGGAAGTCGAGTGTTATTTTGTTTTGTATAGACAAACTTAATGTAAATTATTAGAATACATGTTGTAGACATTGTATGTAAATTTTTAAAGAGTAATGCCAGTACGAGTTGGCAATGTATATCACTATTTTGATTCAAAAGTATGAAATATGACTTAGCAATATTGAATGGAATGATGAGTAGGATAATCGATAGGCTTGCTTGGGCTTAATAGACTACATTTATTGTGCCCTTGCGCCGATCATGGCCCAAAAATTTGGGTCGTGACAGGTTTAAAGCATAATTTATTGAGTATTAGTCAATTATGTCAAGCTTAGGTCTATTATTTACTTGCCATGTCATTCATGTACTTGATAGCATGTCTGCATACTTGGATGCCTCGAAAAATTGTTAAAAGTCGGTATCGTACCTAGCGGTACAATTAAGTCGATTAAAACCTCGAACTAGTCCAAATAAAGATTTTAGGATGTATTTGAGAGTTATTGAACCTTAGAATGTCTTAAAATGGTGATTTGGAGTTCGAGGATTAATTTGGAATCCAATTGAGAATTTTATAATGTAGGGGCAAAATGGTCATTTTGCCATCCAAGGGGAAAAGTTGGAATGTTGGACGAGATTGTTGACCAAGTTTGACTAATTGGAGCATAATTTGAATTTGAGAAGTAAAAAATTTCAATTTCGACATTTTTCCGAGCATAAGGGTAAATCAATCATTCCACATGTTCATGAGAATGTAATTGGAATTTTAAAAATTTTACACCACCGTGATACTTGTCAAGCCCATGAATTTCACCTATTACCATTTTTATACTTTGGATAATTAAGATATTATATGTGGTGGTAAAAGAATGCTTAATAATTAAGTTTTAATCATGAACCATTCACACGTTGACACGTGTCAAGCTTTAATTCTTTTATAATTTTCTTTATAAACCAACATAAACCTCTCCCAATTCTTCTTTCATTGTCGTGCAAGCCAAAGAAAATGGGGGGAAAGAATAGAAACAACCCTTGAGGAAGAAAATTCAAGGGAAATTCATCAGTTACCGAAAAACAAAGCGATTTGAGGTAAGATTTCGCGATTTTAGCTTAACATTCACCTCTCCCATGCTTTCTTTTTCATTTTCTGTGGTTGAAACCCAAACTTTCATGAAGGAAGTCATGTTGGCCAAATCAAGGGGGGGAAGTTTTGATGATTGCTTTTGTTAGATTTCATGCTATCTAGTTGTTTTTAGTGGTTTTGTGATATTCGGTATGAAAAACAAGCAAGAAAACCACATGTCCTTCACTAAACCCTTCTTGGCCGAATTTAATAGGGAAAATATTGATGATGAATTTTGTTATATTTCATATTATTTAGCTCTAATTTGATGATTTATGGTGTCGAATATCGACAATGGTTATCGAAAAGTATAGTTCCTTTAGTAAACGACTTGATCGACAACGAGAAAATCATGATAAATGGACTTGAATTTGATTTCTAATGATATATACAAACTTATTGGACTATGTTGACACTGATTAGCATGTTAGTTCAGAATCGAAATGAGTTTTGGATGTGATAATTTAAGTCACAATCAAGTTTATTGAGGTACTTTGGGTGTATTTAGACTACCGAAAGTGCAATGAATCTATTTGGAGTTGAATCAGATGTTTTGGCTAATTAAACAGTGTATAGTGCGAGTTAGGTCGAATACCATTTTAGTCCAATAACAATTGAACCTAAGTAGAACACCATCTTTATGTGATTATTCGAACATTCCTCATTCAATTCACGCATTCATATAGAGCCTGGAATAGTTTTATAATAGTTTGCCACAAATGTATTGAATTACTTGTTGTGTATTAGGTATAGGTGGTGAGCCCTCTAGTAAGGGCAAGGATATCGTATTCGAGGACCAGGAGTAAGAGTACTCTCGTTATTGTGAGTAATCAGACTATCATCTTAACTATCTAAAGTAGTTTATACTCATTTTTATGATTTTAAAGAATAATGAACTTAAATTGTAAACCATTATGCTTTATAACTGAAGTGTTGGTTAAATGAAATGAGATTCATAATTTGGTTTTGAAATTGAATCTTGGTTTTGGAAATTGAGTAAGTGGAGACTATATACTTGTGTTATATATATATATATATGTTTTCATTATTGTTAGTTATGCCGACCCTGCTTTGTAATAAATGTATCGGCATAACGGGATTTGTAATTGACATATGGTTTGAATTGATGGCTTATGACAATGTGATGGCATGAATGGCTGGATTTGTGTTTGTGTGGAATATATGAACTGTTTTGTTTTACCTTGAAAGGCTGGGTATTATCATATTAGCCATGTCATATTGCCGAAATTTTTATTGATTTGGTGGGGTAATTGATTAGCTTACTGTAGTGGGCGGGTTTCTGTGGACCTGCCTATTAGAGGGGCATGATAAACCCCGTCATATTTTACCTTAGTATGAGAGGCGCAGAGGGTATCTCCTAAGGTAGTTTAGAGTTCACTTCACACTGAACCACCACGTGAGGGTGAAACTCAGCCAACGCCAAGGAAAGGTTGTGTTTTTAAATGTAAAAACATGTTTTATGTGTATATGTTATTTTAAGAGCCTTGGCAAACTTGGTTGGATGCCCTGTGCAAGGTGTCACCAAGTACAAGTTTTGGCACGAGCCAAGTTTTTAAGAGAGTCATAAGCCTTGTTGATTTTTTTTTTATGAAAAGTAACTGTTTTATATGGGTTGAAATGAGTTTTAATGTTATGAATCATATTATGATGAGATGTTTTAAATTGTGTCCATTTACTCGGCTTTAGATGTTATAAATGATCTTTGCTTACTCACTGGGTTTATAAAAACTCACCACTCTTCTTTCACCTATTTCAGGCTCAGGGCAGTCTGTAGACCATCGATTTTGTCGAAGGTTTGCTTTTGGATTCACACCCTTAGAAATCGTAGGTTTACAGTCGTGTTTATTTTTGTTATTTGGGGGTTCACATGTCATTGTAGAATATTTTTGTATACCTTGGCGCAGTGTGCTATTATATATACGAATTTATTTTGTTATTACTTTTCATTAACTGTTTACATAGAATTTTATAAATGTTGTTTTATATGAAAATGGAAAATTTTATTCAATATTTTTATTTAGTTTGATTAGCTATAACTTCACTTTAAATGGATGATTTAGATACCTAAATTTATTTTTAGATATGAAATGTATATTTTTCATTTATATATCATATTTTTTAGCAGGTTTCGAAATTTTTGGGTAAAATGACCAAAATACCCCTGTACGGTATAAATTACTTTTTGATTGTCTTTGATTTGAAAATAGTCTATATTCCTTTAAAACATGATATTTACTAACAGTTGCTCACAGGGGAGGCAGAGAACTGATGCTAGAGCCTTGCAAGTTCGGTTGACATTTCGGGTAAGGTATGTCTATTGGGACATCGCGATGGTTGTCATGGGCTCGAAGAAAGTACTAGGTCATGACAAATTATGTGAAAAATGATTTAAAGTATGTTTTGATTCAAATAAGTGTGAAGTAATAGACATAGGTACAAACAATGTGTCATTTATAGGAAAGAGATTGAAGAATATGTATGTTGTTTTTCATGAGGATCCTGAAATAAATAGTGAAATATGTCTTGTTGCAATTGCTGAAAATGACAGCTGGTTATGGCATAGGAGATTAGGACATGTAAGCTTGCATACTATGTCAAAGTTGATTAGAAAGAACCTAGTTGTTGGGCTACCGGATTTAAAATTTGAAAATGATAAAATATGTGATGCTTGCCAACTAGGAAAACAAGTTAGAACATCTTTCAAGACTAAGAAAATTGTGTCAACATCTAGACCTCTTAAAATTGTTACACATTGATCTATTTGGTCCAATAAGCATAACTAGTTTAGGAGGAAAATCTTATGGCTTTGTAATAGTTGATGACTATTCTAGGTACACTTGGGTTTATTTTCTTGCTCATAAGAATGATGCTCTATCAGCTTTTATAAGTCATTGTAGGAAAGTAGAGAATGAAAAAGGACTAGCCATAATTAGCATAAGGAGTGATCATGGAGGAGAATTTGAAAATGATGAATTTGAGAAATTTTGCAATGAAAAGGGTTTAGATCACAATTTCTCTACACCTAGAACACCCGAACAAAATAGAGTTGTAGAGAGGAAAAATCGAACCATAAAAGAAATGGCTAGGACTATGCTATGTGAGAATGACCTACCAAAATATTTTTGGGCTGAGGCTGTGAACACAACAGCTTATATACTTAATAGAGTCTTAGTAATACCCATGATATCTAAGATACCATATGAGATTTACAAGGGTAGGAAACCAAACATTTCTCAACTTAGGAGTTTTGGCTGTAAATGTTTTGTATTGAACAATGGAAAATAGCCCCTAGGAAAGTTTGATGCAAAAAGTGATGAGGCAATATTTTTAGGATATGCATTAAACTCCAAGGCTTATAGAGTTTTCAACAAAATGACTCTAAATGTTGAGGAATCGATCCATGTAGTTTTTGATGAGTCAAATGCTTTACAAAAGGAAATTCATGTTGATGATGATGATGTAGAAATCCTAGAAAAACAAATGGAAGAAATGAGCTTAGAGAATAATAAGAATAATGAAGAAAGCTCACCTAGAAGAAAAAATGAAACTCCACCTCTAGAAAATTTGCAAAGAATAGAAAATCAACATAGTGATCTTCCAAGAAGTTGGAGATTTGTAAGAAACCATCCACAAGAACAAATCATCGGTGACATTTCTCAAGGTGTCAAAACTATAAGAGCAACTAGGGAGACTTGTGAATTTTCAGCTTTTATATCTCAAATTGAACCCAAAAACTTTGAAGAAGCTGAAAATGAGAAAAATTGGATAATGGCCATGCAAGAACTTGACCAATTCAAAAGAAATCATGTATGGTCACTAGTACCTAGACCTTCAAATCACCCTATTGTTGGCACAAAATGGATGTTTAGAAATAATGTAGATGAGCAAGGAAATGTAATTAGAAATAAAGCTAAGGTAGTAGCCTAAGGATGCAACCAAGAGGAAGGAATAGACTATGATGAAACCTTTGCACCCGTTGCTAGGATTGAAGCCATAAGGTTGTTGTTAGCTTTTGCATGCTTCATGAATTTAAATTGTACTAAATGGATGTAAAGAGTGCATTGCTAAATGGATTCATTCAAGAGGAAGTGTATGTTGAACAGCCACCAAGTTTTGAAGATTTTGAAAAACTAGACCGTGTTTACAAACACTA
Source organism: Theobroma cacao (assembly GCF_053813885.1). NCBI lineage: Eukaryota > Viridiplantae > Streptophyta > Magnoliopsida > Malvales > Malvaceae > Theobroma > Theobroma cacao. Next base: position 23,454,282 of record NC_142643.1, read on the forward strand.
TAAAGCCTTGTATGGATTGAAACAAGCTCTTAGAGCTTGGTATGAAAGGCTTTCAAAATTTCTAGTTGAAAAAGGTTATGTTAGAGGCATCATTGATACAACCTTTTTTTGAAAAAGATACATGAATGATTTAATTGTTGTGCAAATATATGTGGATGACATTGTATTTGGTGCAACTAATGAGGCTTTTTGCAAGAACTTTGCTAAAGAAATGCAGGGTGAATTTGAAATGAGCATGATGGGAGAGTTGAGGTACTTTCTTGGTCTTCAAATTAAACAAAGTGAGGAATGAATCTTCATCAACCAAGAAAGATACACTCAAGATATACTCAAAAAGTTCGATATGCTGAAGCTGAAACGAATCTCCACTCTAATGAGTGCATCCACCAGACTTGATCAAGATGAAAAAGAAAAGAATGTAGATCAAAAGCTCTATAGAGGTATGATCGGCTCACGACTCTACTTAACAGCAAGCATACCAGATATTCAGTTTAGTGTGTGTTTGTGTGCTAGATTTCAGTCACAACCTAAAGAATCACATCTAACAGCTATTAAGAGAATTTTTAGATACCTTTTAGAAACTCAAACTTTAGGATTATGGTATTCTAGAGAATCATCATTTGATCTTGTAGGCTATTCGGATGCAGACCTTGCAGGAAGCAAAATTGATAGAAAAAGTACTAGTGGGACATTCCAATTTCTAGGAAATATGCTAGTATATTGCTCAAGTAAGAATCAAAATTCTGTAGCACTTTCAATAGCTGAAGTAGAGTATATTTCTCTAGGTAGTTGTTGTGCTCAGATTTTATGGATCAAATGACAACTAAGAGATTTTGGAATTAAAGTTCATAATGTACCAATCTTCTGTGACAACACAAGTGCAATAAATATATCTAAAAATCCTGTATAGCATTCAAGGACAAAGCACATTGAGATTTGACACCATTTTGTTAGAGACCATGTAGTGAAAAATGACATTAAGATTGAATTTGTGAATACTTTGCATCAATTAGCAGATTTTTAAAAAACCACTAAATGAAGAGAGATTCTGTGAAATTAAAAGGAATTTAGGTATGATTAGTCAGCAAGAATTGTGAGAAAAATCTTGGCTTATGCTCATAAAACAGAATGCATTTAGTCAACTACGGTGAAACTTAGTCAACTAAGAGTGCTCTGTTAGCCTTCAATAATAAAACTCAGTCAATTAAATGGAGAAAGAATAAAATAATATGTACCGGGCAATAAAGAAAAAAAGAAAAGCTGCCTAAAGGAATAACCAAAATTTAGAGAGAATTTTAAAATTTTTAATCAAATAAAGTGAGGCAGTTTTTAAGGGGGAGGTGAATGGTTTTCTAAGAGAAATTAAAACTGCTGACAACTTCTTTTTCTCCATTTTCTCTCCCCTGAAACTCAAAATCCTGAAATCAAAACCCTTTTCTCTCCACATTCTTGCCTTTGGATCTGACTCATACCAAAACCAAAACCTTCAAATCCAAGTAAAAAATTTTCAGAATCAAAATGGCAAAAACTTCTCAAAGTAAAGAAATTATTGAAAAGAAGAAGGGAAAAAAACCAGTGGAAGAAGGATCAGAAATAGAAGTGATGAAGAAGAGACAAAAATTTAGGACCACTTCAACAATTGAGAAATCTGAAAAACAAAAAGAGAAGAAACATAAATCAGGGAAGAAGAAGGATAAATAGACAACGCTCAAGAAAAGTACTTCCTTTTCTTCTAAGTTCATAAATAGAATGCATGAGGAAAGGTTTAGAAAATAGAAAATGCTCCCATTACCTGCGGGAAATATATAGATTGGGAAAGCTTTAGTGAATATCCAAAAATTCATACTGGTCTATAAGATTATTTTGAGGATTTGAAGTTGAAAGAATATAGCACTTTTAGGAATAGATCCTATAGTGCAAGCCTAGTGAAGGAGTTTTATGCCAGTATAGCTTTAGGAGAAGAAGAATTAGATGATTCTGATGATTATGTTGAAAATGGCCTGAATATATTTTTGAATGGAAAAGAATTTGTGGTCACTGTTGATGATCTTGGAAATCTTCTAAAAGTTGAATGTGAGAAGGGAGAATTCAAGTTTCTAGAAAAGTATGACCCATCCTCATTATGGGAAATCATAATTGGAAGAAAGGAAAAATATTCATCAAAGAGCAATGTTGGTTTGATAACCAGTCCACAGATAAGGATTCTGCACTACTTTGTGGCAGCTAATATACATGGCAGATGTGGGAGTTTAAGTTACATCAGCCTTCAAGATATTTGGCTGATGGAACATGCCTTTAATGGGGTTGCTCTGAATATAGGCAGATTTATGATTAAAAAGATGAGAGGTGCATGCAAACTTGAGAAAATCAATCTACCTTATGGAAACGTGATCACATCCTTAGTGCAAAAGAAGGTGTCTGGGCAAAAAAATATGAATTTGATATGGTGAAGAATAGAGACCAGGCTATCTACTTGGGTAGTCTACCTAAAATGGGTTATAAGATGGATGGTGAAAAATTTACTAAAACACCCAAGGTCTCTACAATTCCAGCACCAACTGAGGCACCATCCTCTCAATTTTCTAGTGAAATAATTTTTAATCTATTGATGAGGATAGATGGAAAGCTCACAGATCAAAGAGCTAGATTACAAAAAATTGCTGACCTGAAGAATGAACTGAAAGGGAAAGAAAAGCCATCAGAACTTATGTCAAACCCTGTTCTATAAAATAATTACGACGTCATTTACATGCTCAATAGAATGTTTGCATATTTAGGAAGTTCGAGAAATCGTTAAAAGACGATATTGCCCCTAATGGTATCATTAAGTTGATTAAGCCTTGAACTAGTTCAAATACGAATTTTAAGGTGAAATTAAGAGTTTCACAATCCAAGGATGACTCAAAATGGTAATTCGGAGTTCGATGATCAATTTGGAGTCAAATCGAAATTTTCACTATCTACGAGGAAAATGATCATTTGCCACCTGGGGACAAAATGAAAATTTTTAGAAAAGATTTTTTTGGCCCCATTTGACTTATTGGAGTGTGATTTGAGGTTTAGAAGTGAAAAATTTTAATTCTGGTATAATTTGGAGTATAGAGGTGAAATGGTAATTTTGCCACTCTGATGGCAAAACGGTAATTTTGCACCCCCAAAGCAATTTTCCAGCACAAGGTCTTCACCCATCATCATTTTGGCCATTGACTAATGTGTGGTGGAGATTTAAAGCTTAAAAGATAAGAATTTAAAAAAATGGACTAATCATGGAATGCCATGTGGCATGTTTAAATTATTATATTATTTAACAATAAAAATCAGCCCACACCACCATTTCTCTCTCATAAGGGTCGGCTTTGGCAAGAAAACAAAGGGAAAAAGAAGAACAAACCCTAGGTGGAAAGAAATTCAAGAGAAAAGTGTGGATTTTTAAGAAAATCAAGTGGAAAAAGGTGAAATTTCTTGATTTTAGTTTATGAACTATTTTTCCTATGCATTTTCCCTTAATTTCCATGGTTGAAAAGCATGCTTTCATGGTGAAATCATGGCTGGTCAAAATGGGTATGGAGAGAGAATGATCTTGGATTGGTTTAATTTTTAGGTATGTTAGTGTTTTTAGGTGATTAATGATGTGTAGCATGAAAACAAGTGAAGAAAACCACCTAAGGTTTGGTGCCCATCAATAGCCGAATTCTCTAAGTGAATAATGAGGAAGAACGAGATATTATTCTAGGTGATTTGATTAAGAAATAATAGTTTTTGGTGAATTGAGGAATTGGAAAAGAAATGGAGCAAGTTGGAGTGAAATTGGATGCATTGGCCAATTTATCGGATGAAATATCGACGTAGGCGAATACTAGGTCTAGATGGCTACTCGTGCATTTTTCATTTCATTTCACACATATATATCGAGCCTAAAATGGCTTATGGCTGTTAGACACAATTTAATTGGAATATGTGTCATGGATTATGGCTAGGTGGTGAGCCATTGGATACAGGTAAAGGATTGTACCCGCGGACTAAAAATAGGAGTATTTCTACTCCTAATACTGTGAGTGGACAATTTATCGTCTTAAATATCTAGAGTAATTATACTTGTTTGATGCTTTTACTGAATGGTGAGTTTAAATTATAAATTATTATGTTTTTCAATTAAAATGTTTTTTTAATAAAAATGAGATTTATACTGATTTTGAAATCAAATATTGTTTTGGGAAAATTGAGTATATGGAGACTGTGTTGAATTTATGATTTTATATGTTATTGAAATTGTGGCTTATGACACTATGGTAGCATGATGGCTAAATTTTTGGGGTTGGAATGAAATATATGAACAGTTTTGGATTGGTCTCAGTAGACTGGATTAAATTTTATTCGCCATATTATGCTACTGAAAATTTTATGGGTCTTGTGGTATATTAAACGGTCACTGCAGTGGTGGGGGTTTCCGTGGATTGCCTATGAGAGGGGCACAGTAACCCAATTATATACATACCTTTGGGGGGAGATATTGGATAAAGTATCTACTGAGGTAAGATTTGAGTGCACCTCACATTCGGGCCACCACGTGAGAATGAGACTCAGCCAACGCCAAGGAACGGCTGTGTGTCAGATGTGAAAACATGTTTATGGGTATGGGACATTTAACAGCCTTGGCGGTCTCAGTGGGATACCTTGACGAAGGTACCCACGAGAATGATTCTGGCAGGGGCCAAGTTTAAGAAACTCATAAGTCGGGGAAATTTTGATGAAAAGAAATTGTTTGATATAGATTCAAACGAATTTTGCGTTATGAACATTATTGAGATATAACGTTTTTATATTGTCTCCATCTACTCAGCTTTAGATGCTTTTGATGGTAATTATTTACTCACTAGGATTATGTAATCTCATCCCTCTTCCTATCCATTTTTCAAGCTCAGGACAGTTTGTTGATAGTTGATTAAGACGAGAATTAATCTTGGAGTTGCATCCTAGAAAGTAAGGGTTCGTAGCCCTACACCTTTTTGGACAGTTGGGGGCCCACGTATTACTATAAAAGTAATTTTATACTTCAGTTATCTAATTTAAAGTATGTATGAACATATTTAGCTTTTACACCATGTTTTTGACGGGTTTCAATATTTTCGAAAAAAAAATATGATTAAAATAGCCCTGTCATATAGAAATAAATTTTCATTGTTTTTGGATGGGAAAATCGTCCATATCGTTTCAAAACACGATTTTAGTTACTGTCGATCACAAGGGAGGTAAGAAAACTAATACGAAAGCCTAGCGAGGTTTCGGTCAGCATTTAGGGTAAAGAATGTCTGATGAGACTTCGCGACAGTTGTCACAGGCTCGATGGGAGTTTCGAGTCGTGACAACCTGCTACTGCAGATTCCTCTAAAACACCAAGTGCTTCACTAGCACAGCAAGGTGCTGGAAGTTCAGGCTTGCAAGCAAAAGGGTCTGATCCTCATGGTGTGAGTTATGGTGTTCCAGTTGAAGGTCATGAGCCAAAAGAGGAACAGCCAAGAAAATCACCTTCACCTGAGTTACAAGATAAGGATGAATCTGATCAAGGTATCAAAGTGATTACATCTAAGCAAGAAAATACCCCCACTAAACCTAAGCCTCAACCAGAACCTCAACCATCTCCTCCACACTCTGAAGAGGTTTCAATCATGAGTTTGTTCCAACAAATGGTTCAAGAGGAACAAGCTGAAATACCCCATACTTTGATATGGTGATAAATAAAGTTGATCAAATGCAAATTGAGGTCAATTAAAATGTTTAAAAGTGATAAAAGACGAAAGGAGTAGTTTAGGATAAAATATTCCGAAAGTGAGAAAATGACAATAAAATAATAGTAATTTTATCGGAGGAGAATTTGCGAGATAAAAGGCGATTCGGAAGTCAAGTGAGGCATAATAAGGTATTTTGGGTATCAAGGAGACAAGATAAAATTTTTAGAATAAAATAATATTTTATTCATGAAATATTATTAAAATATTAATATTTAGCCGGATGTCGAAATCAGTCATCAAGAAGGATCATATGGTTGATCCAAGTGGGGGAGAAGATGACAAGCCCGACTATAAAAATATTTGTCATGACATACATGTGATGGATAGTATGTTTGCATGCTAGGAGAGTCTCAAAGAATTTACAAAAGTCGGTATTGTACCTAGAGGTACAACAAAGTAGATTTAAGCCTCGAACTAGATCAAATAGAGAATTTATGATGAAATTAAGAATTTTAAAGTCCCAGAATGGTTTAATATGGTAATTCGGAGTTCGAAGATCAATTTGGAGACAAACTGAAATTTTCGCTATCTAGGGGTAAAATGGTCATTTGCCACTTGGGACAAAATGGGAATTTTAGAAAAGATTCTTTTGGCCCCATTTGACTTATTGAGTATAATTTGACTTATTGGAGTAAGATTTGAGGTTTAGAAGTGAAAAAATTTAATTCCGGTATAATTTAGAGCATAGGGGTAAAATGGTAATTTTACCACCCTAGGGGCAAAACAGTAATTTTCCATCACCAGGACATTTTTTCAGCACATGGTCATCTCTTATCCTCATTTTGATCATTGACTAATTGTGTGGTACAGATAAAAAGGATTAAAATTTTAAAGTTTTAAAAACGGGCCAATGACATGATGCCATGTGTCATGCCTTTATTAATTTATTATTTTCCTTTTTAAAAGGCACAAAAATCAGCTCATCTTCCACCCCATGACCGACCAAACCAGCAAGAAGAGAGAGAAAAGAAAAACAAAACCCTAAAGAGAGAAAATCAAAGAAAAAGTGTGAATTTTCAAGGAAATTAAGTGAAAAATGTATGATTTTTCAAGCTTAGCTTAAGATTTATCATTTCCATGCATTTTCCATCATTTTCCATGGTTGAATCATGTGATTTGAGGATGAATTCAATTCTGAAAAAATGGGTTAGGAGAGAGAAACTTGTTAGATTAATTTGATTTTAAGTTATGTTAGTGTTTTAAGTTAGTTTAGCATATTTAGGAACAAAACAACAAGAAAAGAATTTATTTTCCTCCATTACCATTATTGGCCAAATTTTCTAGGGCAATATTGGCTGATGATCTTGATGTTTATTTGAGGAATTATGATGAATTATGAGTTTACAAAAATAATGGGAATTTTCGAAGCAAAAATAAAACTTTTTACCCATTAGGGGTATTTTTGTAATTTGCTACTGAGACTGATAATTTGCACCACACTGAGGAACATTAAGTCAATTTGGGTGCAATTGAGGTATAGAAACTGAAAAAAATTAATTTGAGATTAAATTGGACGCGTTAGTAATTTAATTGGGTAATAGGCCGAATTAGGTCAGCACCGCATTTAAGCGGTAGTCGGATAAGTTGCATGTCATATCATGCATATATACCGAGCCTGAATTGATTTTATAATGGTTAAGCATTGATGTGGTGAATTATGTATTGTACATTTTGGATAGGTGGTGAGCAAATTACACTGGTAAAAGTACAGAAATTGTGCTTGAAGACTGGGATTAAGAGTACATCGACTCCTAGAACTGTGAGTGGACAATTTATCATCTTAAATATCTAGAGTAATTATACTTATTTGATGTTTTTATTGAATGGTGAGCTCAAATTATAAAATATTATGTTTTCTAATTAAAATATTTTTTAATAAAAATGAGATTTATGCTGGTTTTGAAATCAAATATTATTTTGGGAAAATTGAGTATATGGAGACTGTGTTGAAATTTATGATTTTATATGTTATTGAAATTGTGGCTTATGACACTATGGTAGCATGATGGCTAAATTTTTGGGGTTGGCATGAAATATATGAATAGTTTTGGATTGGTCTCGGTAGACTGGATTAAATTTTATTCACCATATTAAGCTACTGGAAATTTTATGGGTCTTGTGGTATATTAAACGGTCACTGCAGTGGTGGGGGTTTCCGTGGACTGCTTATGAGAGGGGCACGGTAACTCAATTATATATTTACCTCCGGAGGGAGATGTTGGGTGAAGTATCTCCTGAGGTATGATTTGAGTGCACCTCACGTTTGGGCCACCAAGGGAGAGTGAGACTCAGCCAACACCAAGGAATGACTGTGTGTTAGATGTGAAAACATGTTTATGGGTATGGGTCATTGAACAACCTTGGTGGTCTCAGTGGGATACCTTGACGAAGGTACCCGCGAGAATGATTCTGGCAAGGGCCAAGTTTTAGAAATTCATAAGCCGAGAAATTTTGATGAAAAGAAATTGTTTGGTATAGATTGAAACGAATTTTGTGTTATGAACATTATTGAGATATAACGTTTTTATATTGTCTCCATCTACTCGGCTTTAGATGCTTTTGATGGTAATTGTTTACTCACTGAGATTATGTAATCATAATCTCACCCCTCTTCCTATCCATTTTTCAGGCTCAGGACAATTTGTTGATAGTTGATTAAGATGAGAATTAATCTCAGAGTTGCATCCTAGAAAGTAAGGGTTCGTAGCCCTATATCTTCTTAGTCAGTTGGGGGCCCACGTGTCACTGTAAAAGTAATTTTATTCTTCAGTTATTTGATTTAAAGTATGTATGAATATATTTAGCTTTTACACCATGTTTTTGGTGAGTTTTGGTATTTTCGAAGAAAAATGACGAAAATACCCTTGTGAGCCAGAAAGTAATATTTTATTGTTTTGATTTGGAAATGACTTATGATTTTTTTTGAAATGTGAGATTTAATAACTGTCGCTCACTGGAGAGATACGGAAGCTGATGCTAAGCCTTGCGGGGTTTCGATTGGCATTCGGGGTAATGAGTGCCCATCGGGACGTCGCGACGGTTGTCACGGGCTCGATGGGAGTTTCGGGTCATGACACAAGCTAAGAAAGGGTTAGTTAAGGAAAAAGCACAAAAAGCAACATCTCCATCAGTTTCTAAAGTAAAAGTAAAATCTGGGAAAGAGAAGCACAAAGTCACTGTACCATCACAAGAGAAGGAGGCCACTACAGCACCACTGATGAGGAAGAAAACTGTCACGACCCGGAACCTCCCTTGGGCCCATGACAACCACCGCAATGTCCCAATTCACACTCATTACCCGAAATGCTAATCAGAACCCCACAAGGCTTACATATCAGTTTCTTGCCTTTTCTGTGAGCAATCGTTTTTAAACATTCCATTTTAAACAATTTCTAGTAGTTTCCTGCTCAAGTAAATCAAAAGACAAAAATATTTTAAAAGGATTTATAGATAAATATCACTATTCAAAATATTGATTAAAATATAGCATTTTTTTTATATAAAACAATATTTATAGAAACACGTGTAAGAAATCTTTTGTAACGTGTAAGTAAAATAAATTCACACATACAAAAATTTACAAAGTTATAATGTACAATAATGGTTACAATGACAAGTGGCCCAAAATACACCCAATGTTGGTGCTAGAAACCTACTGTCTGTGTGGTAGAGATGTCAACTGGAATCCTCGACAAAATAGGGTATCTAAAAGCTACCACAGACCTGAAATATTTGGAAAGGAGGTGGGTGAGATTTTGCAATCCCAATGAGTAAACAGACATTATCATAAATATCTAAAGGCGAGTAACAGGGAGGCAAGTTTAAACAACAAATCACAAACCATTTCATAATGTTTTCAATTTATTTCTTAAATCATAAAATATTTGTAATTTACCAAAACAATTGTTAAGACTTATGTCTTTTATAAAAGAAAACAAGGCTCAATCCAAAACTAATCCTCAGGGATACCTTGGCCGAGGCATCTAACCGAGTACGCCAAGGTTATTATAACATTTACATGTGAAACACATTTTTTTTTTTAAAACAAGCCGTTCCTTGGCGTTGGCCTAGTTACACATTCACGTGGGGGTTCGACGTGAAGTGAGCTCTAATACTACCCTGAGAGTTAACCTCCTCGCCTCTACAACCGGAGTAATTATATAACCAGGTTTACCGTGCCCCTCTAATAGGCAGTCCACGAAAACCCGTCACTGCAGTGACTAACCCACCAATTTAATAAAATTTCGACAGTATAACGTGGCTTTTATTTATTTATCCAGCTTGCATAGTAAAAACAGCTTACATAAATTTCCCAATGCACTTACAAAATATAGCCACATATACTTATATCTCATAAGCCATTCATAGGAAAATATATAATTTTCAAGACAGTTAACAGCCTCCAATTACTCAATTTCATAATAAACACAATATATTTTTTTTGTCACATTTATTTCTAAAACATCAAAAATCCCGATTTAATCTCATTTTCATTTCATAAAATACATAAAGAGCATTTTTAAAATAACTCTAGATAATTCACAATAATAATAGGTTTACTCACCCTTTGCACAAACTAATTGCTTTTTAGGTGCCCCGATAACTACTCATCGGGTACGATTTTCTTGCCTTTACCGGAAGGCTCTCCTCCTAGACACATTGCAAAAATTTGCTCAATTCATCACATTAATGCTAAATCACTATGTATTTGACTTAAATCCTATACTAATGCATGGTATGAAATGCAATAGCCAAAAATGGCTTAAACGCGGTATTAACCTATTTTTGGCACTTTACCCGATAAATTGCTAACACGCTCCATTTTAGCTCTAAATTGTCCCATTCTCTCTCCAACCTTTCTAACCATTAATTCTCAGCCAATATTCCTCTAAAATCACCAAAATCAGCTCACTCTCTTCCTTGGAAAATTCGGCCAAAAATTGGACATTAACTCGGTAAATTTTCTACTTTGTTTTTCTATCACATTTAACCATTTTTTCATCATTTTCTCTTCATTTCTCTTAGAATAAAAATCAGATCATCATCATTGTACATCAATGCATATTCAGCCAAGGGTGGGTATTATGAAAATTTAATGCTTTCTTGCCCAATTTAATTTCTAAACACATTTAACTAACTAAAACTATCAATTTAACTAAAAATCAAAACCTAAAAATTTCAATTTCTCTCCCCTAGAATTTCGTCCAGCCCTTGATATTACTTTTTGATCTCTCTCCTCAAGCATGCTAAATGGAAACAAAGGCATAAGAAAGGTAGAAATCAAGCTAAAGTCGAAAAATCTTACCGTTAGACGCGTAAACGGGCGAAAAACGCGAATTCCCCTTTGAATTTTCTTGTTTCTCTTTGTTTTTTTTTTTTCTTCCTTTCCTCTCTATTTTCTCTCTTGTTCTCCCTTATGGTCGGCCAGCACTTAAAATGGGGTTTAAATGGGCTGACTTTTCATTAAAATAATATTATATCATTAAAAAAATGCCACGTGTCACTTTCCCATTGGCCCATTTTTAAAATTTCATCCATTTGTTTCCAAATTTTCACCATACACTTGTCCCACATATCCATAGCTTAGATAAAATTCTCAGACTTATCCAAAGTCTCGGTGGAGTAAATTTTGAAATTTACACTTTTGCCCCCGTAAAAGTGAAAAATTACATTTTTGCCCAAAAAACTGAAAAATCGCCCATAGACATATTTTTTTATCCCTTATACTCATACCATTCTTCAATTTGTCAAATTTGATTTAAATTCTCTCAAAATCTCAAATTTTGTCCGCGGGTGGTAAAATTACGATTTTGCCCCTACACTCCAGAAATCACTAGAATTAAAATTTTTCACTTCCCATCATTAAATTATACTCCAAATAGTTAATCTTGGTCAAAAATTTCGCTCCATTATCAAATTATTATCTTAGGTGGCAAAATGACGATTTTACCCCTAAACATCAAAATTTTCAAATTTACCCCTAATGAACCCTCGAACTCCGAACAATCATTTTTAGTCATTCCTGGACTGTAAAATATTAAATTTCATCCTACAATTCCTATTTGAACTAGTTCGAGGTTAAATCAACTCAAGTGTACCGTTAGGTACAATACCACGATTCGTCTATTCTTAGGACTTTCCTAGCGTAATAACATGCTACTCAATGCATGTATGTCATGATATGTGTTTATAGGGTTGGGTTTTACAAAAACTACGGCCATAAGGACAGCATTTCTCAAGAGAAAGAAGTCTTCTCGATTGGTAGAGAAATCCAAACCAGCTTTAGTCTCTGCTCCTCAAGATCTAGTCAATGTCTCTGACAAATCCTCACCAGAACCTTCCCCTAATAAATCATCACCTCTAAGAGAACCCTCTCTTTTTCCTCTGAATCCTTTTTATGGCACTGAATCCTCACCCGCTGACACCTCAGATGACTAGAAACCCCTTGATTTGATGCTAACAAAAAAGGGGAGTAGAATGGCAAAACTAGGGGTGCAGGAACTAGAGAATAAATTAAAAAAAATGTTAGGGTAAAGGTACCAGGAATTATCAGAAATGAAGAAGGGGTATTTTAGGAATATTAACTATTGTTTTTGTTTTCCTACTGGTTATGCCATGATGGCAATCAAACACTTAATTGTAATTTTGCTGTTGATATTTTTATGGATGCTTATGGTATTTTGCTAATAAGTTTATAGTACTTTCATGCTGATAATTGAATGCTTGCTGATATCCTGCTGCTTATGACATTTTAACTGCTAGTGATAAAAGTCTGTCACTGCACTAATGTTGAGATTTGTATACTGATTATTGATCTTTAGAATGAATTACACTTATGGATGGATATGGATGCTGTATATAGCACATCAATTGAATAATGAATGATATAGACAAAATTGTAGAACAATAGGCTATTGATAGATACTACTGAAATGTTGATGAGAAACTGTCAATATTCATCTGCTGCAAATTCCCTTAAAAGATCTGTATATATATATACACTCTGAATTTATAGTAACATTTTTTTTCATGAATAAAATCTGCTGAAATGAATAAGCTAAATATGCACACACTAAGGGGGAGCACACACTTAGGGGGAGCAATCCTCATTACCTGCTGAAATCAAAAAGAATAAAAAGGACACTGTGCTGTTAATCAAGGAATGTTTTGTCATCATCAAAAAGGGGGAGATTATTGGCTCCATTAGTTTTTGATGATAATACTGCATTCCTATTTCATTTGTGTCTAACATTTCTACCAAGTGTGCAGGACAAAAAGTCATATGGAAATACTGAATCAACCTTCAAATATGTATATCAAAAACCATAAAAATAAAAGAAAAAAGGTTGATCAACTAGAAAAAAGATCTTTTGGTGAATAATGAAGAATGTTGGTTGACTAAAGTTTAAATTAGAGAAAATGTGGGCTGAAGAATATTGAGAGACAGAACCAACTTAGTTGAGCAAGAAATGGGTTAGTCAACTAAGTCCACACTGCTAGAACTGCTAGAGAGAGGGAGCAGAAAATAGAGACGACTTAGTCGACTAAGATATCAGTTAGTCGACTAAGAGCATTTTGCTTGCAAGTTTGAAATCTGCACTAAAAGATAAAGTAACGGCTAGAATTGATTTTCAATTGTCTTAATGGCTAGAAAACTGTCAAACTCCCATTAGAGATGTTTCTCCAAGTATAAAAGGGTCTCCCAATAGTTAGAAACTAGTTTTTACAAGTGAGAAAGAGATTTGAGTCACATAAGAGCTAAAAAACCAGAAAATCTCTCTTGTACCTTGCTGCACTTAAATGCCCATTCTTTGTACTTGTATTTTGCACTTAACCTTGCACCATTTAGATCAACTTGTGATCATAGTACTTTCTTCTACTACTCTTCTTGTATTCTTAGAGTGAGGGAGTCACTCTAAGTGGTTGTTTCAAGCTAAGATTGCTTGAATGTGTTAAGGTTCTAACTTAGCCTTGAAAAGTTATGTGTTGGGTTTTAGTTTAGCCCGTGAAAAACTAGTGTAAAAGGTTTTGGCTGAGCTTGGTGAAAGCCATTGTAAAGCTTGGTTAAAGCTTGTGAATTTCACATGTTCTTAGTGGATTGGTTGGAAAATCCTTGGTTGTGTAATCAAGGTAGTGGATGTACGTCTTGGACCGAACCACTCTAAATTCTACTGTCTCTTATTTACTCTGTTTTGTTTCATCTTCTTTCCTTTATTTGTCTTGCCCTTATCTAGATTTTGAGACAATATTTGAAAGAGCCAAATTATACTATTCACCCCCCTCTAGCACATATTATTTGGACCAACAGTAGTCTTGATGATTCTTGGACAATTGGAAAGATAAGAGAAAAAGCTACAACTTTCATTTTACCACTTTGCCTAGTTTGACCTAAAAGGTGGTTAAAAATCTTGTCGAAGTTGGAATACTACAGAAGTCCTAGAATAATTTTGATTTCTGCTATTTAAATGGTCAAGGCCACAGCTTTGGACGAGGCAAGCCATGGCCCACATAGTTTGATAATGAAATCTTGATTGGAATTAACTTTTTTCTTCACTCAACTTGGCCTAACTTCAAAGCCCTATAAAATAACCTTTCAGAGGACTTTTAGGATATAACAAAACACCAGATTGGAAGCTAAGAATCAAGTTGGAAAGTCATTGAAGCTGAGAAGAATTTGAAGGTTTCAAGGAGATTTAGAGATCAATATTACAATTCTTGGTTTTCTCTATATTTTTGTTATTCTTTTATTTTCTTGGTTTTGTTTTTAATGTTTAAACTTTATTTGATGATGATGTGTGACTTGATGGGGAACTAATTCATTTATCTAAAATTATGATTGAACTCAATATGTAGTCTGATTTGTTTATCTCTCTTTTGCATATGTTTGATGGATTTAAGTTGTTTATTTTATTTTGTTATCAGTGCTTCTAGTTGACTAGCCACCAATTAAATTGAATTGGAAACCTAGGTTAAACCTTGACGAAGGAGATTTAGAAAGACCTTGAATAGAATAGCATATGATCGAATACACTTAGTTGATTAGGTGGTTTGATTTGCATCTAGGGTAGACATACACCTATCAACCATACTAGCCAAAATTAGAGCACGAACTTAATAAATCTGTCTTTAATTTAATTTGCATAGATATATAGTAAATTAATTAAGAGAGATATTTTCATAAGAAACTCGACAGAGACTTGTAAATAATTTAAGACTCTAGGTTAGTAACTTAATCCATTAAGCTAAGTTAAGATAGAGAAATAATATTCATATGAAGTATTGAGAGACATCATAATATTATGTTTAAAAGTCAATCACGTTTAGAAAAGTAATTTTGCTCAGTAAATTTAGAGTAGTTTTAGTTTTTAAATTTTGTTTCTTAATTCAAATTTTAGTGTTTGGATAAAATTAGAGTGTGTAATTTTAGTAATTAATAGTAAGAATTAATTCAATTCCCTTTGGGATAGACAATCTACTCATCATTATAATATCTTTGCGATACATATACTTGTGTGGGTAGAAAATTGAAATATAATACAGCTACAAATTCAGGTAATTGGGTACCCATGAATAACATTTTTATAATTGTTTTACATAATCGGGTTTTGAAATGGGTTAAGGTAATTATAGGGCAATGGGAATGTATTAGGGCTAGGGTTAGGGTAGTAATATTCAAAAATATTTGGGTACTTAATAGGGTTTAGGTACTTTATTTTTTATGGGATTAGGGTTCAAGTAGCTCGAAATTAGCGAGTACCTTACCCATTGACAACAATTAGGGAGAACTTTCTTTTTGTTTGCAAATAGATGTACTACCCAATGCCTTGTATGTTTTTGTAGGTTTGCATGCATGTATTGATACATTTTTAAATGTATTGATGCATTTTCATGGACTTCCCTTAAATTTATCGATACTTGAGGCAATGTATCGATAAAAATCTAACAAAATGTTCTTTGCCCTAAATCTATCGATAGACTGGGGAAATTTATTGACACATTTTTCACAGAATGTCCCCTGGCCCAAATCTATTGATACATTTGAACTATGTATCGATAGAAATTATAAAAATATGCTCCTTAAGTCAAATTTATCAATACATTCTTGAATGTATCGATAAAAAATTCACAAACTGCTTTTTGTGTTCTTCCTACCAAGAAAGTATCGATACACGAGGAAATGCATCGATACATTTTCTCTAGAATGTCTATTTTCAACACTTTTAGCTTTCAACTCCAAGTTTAAAACTCTTACTTCATTTCCAACTTACATAATATTTTTAATTAATCATATTATGCTCAATATCTATTGTTGATTTTGCACACACAAGTATACGTATTGAACATGTAATATAATGATGAAGTAGAGTATTGTTCCCACAGAGATTTGTTTCTAAAGTTTCACTAAGTACTAAAATTATAAAACAAATTAATCTTATTTAATTCAAAAATTGAAGAAAAACTAATTAAAAACAATTAAAAATCAACACTAAATAAACTAACAAACTAAATAAGTTGAGAAAGTAATCTATTAAAGACCTAGGATTATGGGTTCATTCAACATTTCACCTTATACCATCTTTTCTTGCTATTTATCTTTCCTGGGTGGTTTTACTAACCTACAATCCAAAGCCATGGACAAGTCTCCGTCGAGTTGCTTGTACAAATACCTAACTTAATTAGTTCACTATATGTCTATAGGAATCAATTAAATTAAGTTCATTAAGCAAGTGTCCTAATGTGGCTATGTATGGCAATTGGCGTATGTTTACCCGAATCGAGAATTAGATTACCTATGTGACGTGAACATACACTATTCATGTTGGTCCCTATAATATGTGCTAAATGGGGGTTGAATAGCACAATTTGGCTCTCAACAAGATTGGAAACTAATTTTCAGAACTTAAGAAAACAAAAACAGAGTATAAAATGCATAGCAATTTAGAGTGGTTCGGTCCAAGACCTACATCCACTACCTTGATTATCCAACTAAGGATTTTCCCACAAATTCACTAACAACTGGTGAAATTCACAAGCTTCCACCAAGCTTTTACAGTGGCTTTTACCAAGCTTAGCCACAACCTTTTACACTAGTTTTTCACCAGGCTCAACTAAAACCCAAAGTGGTTTTCCAAGGCTCAACCACAACCTTCAACAATCAAGCTATCCCAAGCTTGAACAACTTCTTAGAGTGACTCCCTAACTCTAAGAATACAAGAGAAGTAGTAAAAGAAGGTACCTATGATCAATGGTTGATCTAAGTGGTACAAGATTGAGTGCTAAATACAAATGTAACGAATAGGCGTTTAAGTGCAGAAAAGTACAATGAAGCTTTTCTAGTTTTTCTACTTTTTATAGCTCAAATCTCATTCAAGGCTTCTTGAAAACTTGTTTTTAATTGTTGGAAGACCCTTTTATACTTGGAGATGAAACTTTGATGGCAGTTTGGCAGTTTATATCCATTGGAAACAGTTGAGGATGAGTTTACTAAAATTATGATTTTTTGCCCCATTTGGTTAATATTGATCAATATTAGTGTTATTTGAGGTTGAAAAGTAGAAATAATGTGATTCCGGTACATTTTGAAGTATAAGGCAAAATCATAATTTTTTCACTCCGAGGGCAAATCGGTAAATTTTTCACCCCAGCACTTGTCAAGACCAAGGGATTTTAAATGTGGTAGGATTGGATAAATACCAGAATAATTGTGGTGGAAAATTAAGAAGAAAAAGTCAAAAAGTTAAAAATTGGGCCAATAAGCATGTGGCACGTGGCATGCTTGATTATTTTATCATTTTCTATAGAAATCAGCCCATTAAATCCCCAATTCTCTCACCATATTCGGCCTAGACAACCAGCAACAAGAAAAAAGGAAGAACAAAGGGCAAAATAAGAAAAACTAGGTAGAAATTCAAAGAAAAAGTGAAAAAATCAAGGAAACAAGCTAGGTAAGTTAAAATTTCTTTAATTCTCCTTGATACCTAGCTTACCCATGCTTTTGTTCTTGATTTCCATGGTTGAATATTGAGTTATCATGATTAATTTAATTCTGAAAAATGGGTATGGAAGAGGAATTGTTGTTGAAATAATTTGATTTTAGACTATGTTAGTGTTTAGGGATAGTTAAGCATGGTTATGAACAAAAACACAAAAGAAATATTCAATTTTTCTAGGGTTCCTTGTTGGTCGAACCATGAGGGCTGAATATCAATGCGGGATTGTTTTTATTTCAAGGAAAATGGCTTGGAAAATGATGAATTAAGGTGAAACGGTTATGTAGAAAAAAATTTCAATGCTAGTGCACCAAATAACCGAATTTTTCTATAAGGAACTGTGAGGGTTCTAATGCTGAATTTGGCTTTATTTAAATGGTATGTGGTAAATTAAGGTATTAGAGGAAAAATGAATTAATTTAGAGGTGATTTGGACACAATCGCCAATTAATCGGGTGATCGGTCAAATTTAATCGATACCGCGATTAAGCGGTAATCGAACGTATTTTTGCATTTACATATCAAGCATTAGTAATTTAAATTAGTTTATATCAATTTAGGGACAATATAGTAAATTCCTTGACTTTGTTATTTGTCAAGGTCGTGAGACGTCCGAAAAAGGCAAAGGAATTGCGCCTGAGGACTATTAGTCCGAGTGCACTCAAAATTTGGATTTTCGACACCTGTGAGTGGACTGCCTATCAAAATTGTTTTGGGAATATGACTATTTTGAACAAAGTGTTTGAATGATTTTATGCAATTTTTCATGAAAATGAACACCTTGGGAACAAGCTTTTGAGAAAAGGTTTATGTTATGAAATGTGGTTATTCTGAATTTCTATGTGGCTGCATTATGTTGATATACATATATGCTTGAATATAATGTTGTGTAATTATGTTGACTCGGCTATGTGCGAGTAGGGAGTGCGCATCAGCTGAGGATGACCCAGTTATATCCGAGTAGGGAGTGCGCATAACCCGATGATGATCCGATTATGTATGAGTAGGGAGTGCGCATAACCCGATGATGATCCGATTATGTATGAGAAGGGAGTGCGCATAACCCGATGCTGACCTAGCCATGTGCGAGTAGGGAGTACGCATGAGCTGGTGATGATGATGATGGGTTGGTGAGATGATGATGATGGGTATATACCTGTATATATATATATATATATATATACATATGTAAATGTGTGTGTTATAGCAAATTGATGGACAATGATTTATGGTTGTAATGTACGTGAAATTTGACAGATTGTACTTTGAGAATTTTTATGAATTTTATGTTGATTTTATTAGTTTAGCAGGATGGCTTTTTGTTGAGTGAGGAAAAATGTTTCGCTTGTTGCTCCGTTTTCGCTGCAGCGAAATTCATGCTCACTGCAGCGAGAAACTCTCGGGTTTGGAGGGGTTTTAAATAAGAATGAACTAAATTGCACTGTTTTGAAACAAGTGCATCATGATTTTTAATTCTCCCTAATTGTTGCTTGTTCCCTTCCTTGTTCACTCACTGGGTTTATACTCACCATTTTCAAATTCATGTTTTCAGATCACGAGGCAGTTGATAATTAGGACGAGGTGTCCTTGTAGACCTGTGTCCATCTTTTGGTGGGTGTCTCGGCATTCGGTAGCTGTATATTCATTTGAGTCCCTTCGCTGGAAGTCGAGTATTATTTTGTTATGTATAGATGAACTTATTGTAAATTTTAAATGAGTACTGCCAGTACGAGTTGGCAATGTATATCACTATTTTGATTCAAAGTTATGAAATATGACTTAGTGATAATAGATGCGATTATAAGTAAGATAAATAATAGGCTTGCTTCGGTTTAGTGGATTACTTTCATTGGACCCATGCACCGGTCATGGCTCGGAATTTGGGTCGTGACAGTAGTATACGGGTGCAAAACACATATTTGATAATAAAAAAAAAATTTGGATGTCTAAAACATTCGTTTAAAATGAAATTATGACTATTAGAATAAAATAAAAATATTGAATAAAATTTTAATTTTCTCATGTAACAATATTTTTAGAACACTGCATAAATAATTTTTACAGCGTAAAAGCAAAATAAATTCATATATATTGTAATACAGTAAGCGATAGTATTTAATTTAATTTACAATAACAAGTGGGCCCTCGAATAACCAAAAGTAAGAAAGATTGTGAACCTACAGTTTGGAGGATGCAAATCCAATGGTGGTCCTCGATAAAATCAGCTATCTATAGACTATCTTGAGCCTGAAATGGGTGGAAAGGAGGGTGGTGAGATTATATAATCCCACTGAGTAAACAAATACCATCTAAAATATCTAAAGTCGAGTAAATGGAGACAGATAAAATAGTTTAACATACTGCAATTCATCACTTTTCAACTTGTTTCAACTAAATAAAATCAATTAATATAAATCGAGATCAACATGGCTTATGAATTTCTTAAAACTTTGGCTCGTGCCAAAATCATTCTCATACCCAGTTATCAGGGATGCCTTGATTGAGGGTTATCCCAACCGAATCCGCCAAGGCTATTAAAATTTCGTACACACATAAACATATTTTTATTTTGAAAACATAACCGTTCCTTGGCGTTGGCTAAGTTCACCCTCATGTGGTGGTTTGGTGTCAAGTGACTCTAAAGTTATACCTTGGGAGTTACTGTACTCGCCTCTCCAACCGAGGTAAAATATAACAAGATTCTGTGCCCCTCTAATAGGTTAGTCCATAGAAAACCCGCCCACTGCAGCAAGTTCAACCCACCATACAACAAAATTTTGACAACATGACATGACTAATATTATACTACCTAGCTTGTAAATGTAAAACAGAACAATTCATACAGTTCACAAACCACAATTCTAGCCAATCATGCTAACACATTATCATAAGCCATCAATTAGAATCATAAATTACAACACATCAAGTGGTCTCCAATTACTCTATTTTCAAAGCCTTCATTCAATTTCAAGACAATTTATAAACTCATTTCATTTAAACACATTTTGTTTATAAAACATAAAGATTTACCATTTAAACTCATTTTCCATAAAATCACAAAATCGGATAAAAACAACTTGAGATAATTAAGACGATAGTAAGGTTACTCACTATTTCGGGAGTCGAATTCCAAGTACTTCGATTCTTGATCCTCGGGTACTATCTCTTTACTTTTGCCAGCATGCTCACCACCTAGACATAATGCACAATAAGCCATTTACTACATTGTGCTAAATTGTTATAAAACCAATTCAGGATTTATACTAATGTATGAAATGGGATGCAAATTGTTCGGATTATTGTCTAAACACGGTGTTCTACACAAATTCAATTGTGTATCTAAATTAAACGGTATTGTCCTAATTCAATCTATCACTCGATTAATTGGCCAATATGTCCAATTCAACTCCAAATAATTTCATTTTTCTCCCAATACTTCAAATCATCAAACACAAATTAAATAACTTGAAATATGGTAAAATCATCCCCACATTTTCTCTTGGAAAATTCGGCCATGGTGGGTGCATCAACACTATAATTTTTCCTACTTGATTCTCACACCATAAATGACTAATTCCTAACCACATCACTTGAAATAAAATCAAAATCATCCTCAATATTCTACATGGAGAATTCGGCCAATGATTGGTGATGGGAGAACATAAAATTTTCTTGCTTGATTTTCTTGCTACACATCACTAATCAACTAAAAACAATAAAATACATTGAAATCTAACTAAATCAAGCATCAAACCTTTCTCCTAGGGTTTGATCAGTACACTATCCTTCATGATATCTTTTGATTCAACCATGGAAAATGCAAAATAATGCATGGGAAAGGTAGATCACAAGTCAAAATCAAGAAATTTTACCTTTGATTGCTTGATTACTTGAAATCCACCAATTTCTCTTGAATTTTCACCCTAGGGTTCTTGTTCTTCCTTTGTTCTTGCTTTGGCTGGCCACATGAAGAGAAATAGGCTGATTTTGTGCTAATTTATAAGGAAAATAATAAATAGATGAGATTTTGACACATGCCACCATTCCATTGGTCCATGTGTCATACTTAGCCATTAAGCAATCTTTCTCCACCACTTAAATTTCCTCAATTATCCATGATAATATTGGGTAAAATCCATGTACTGGACAAGTGTTGAGTGGTGTAAAATTACAATTTTGCCCTTGGGGTGGCAAAATGACTATTTTACCCTTATGCTCGAAAAAATGTCAAAATTAAAATTTTTCACTTCTTAAACTCAAATTATGTTCTAAATAGTCAATCTTGATCAAAAACTTCTTCCAACATTCCAATTTTAACCTCGAGTGGCAAAAGACCTTTTTATGCTTAGGTCATGAAAATTCCAATTTGACTCCAAATCGGTCCTTGAACTCCGAATCACCATTTTAAGTCATTCTAGGGTTTTAAAATTCTCAATTTCATCTTAAAATCTCTATTTTGTCTAGTTCGAGACTTAATTCAACTTAATTGTACGATTTGATACATTGTCGTCCTTTAACGATTTTCGAGGTACCCAAGTAAGCAAACATACATTCTTATATAAGAATGGCATAATAAATATATTGTAGAGTTGGGCTTGATAGCACTACCCCCCTTAAAATAAAATTTTGACCTCAAAATTTCATTTGCTGAACTCAAAGAAAAGGTGAGGGTATTATTTTCTCATATAATCCTCGACTTCTTATGTCCTCCCCTTTATAGGGAATTTCAATTTGTTCACCTCATTTACCTCCAATTCAACTCGAGTACTTCACTTATGTCTATTATTATCCTTTAAAATCATATCAACAATAACCTTTATAATTATGATCTCTTATATCGAGACACCAAGCATGCTTCTATTACTATCATTAAACTTGAATCATAACTCCATCTCAATCATACCAATTTCGATCGTATATTATACTTATTTAGGTATACCAATCACTGTCTTATTACTTCATTCCATATCAAACCTCTTGACTTTCATTCATTCATCCTATCCTCATACACTATACTCATTCCTGTACATATCCTCAGTGTTAGGGAAGATTATTGGCTTCAATTATTTCCACATATTTCATGTTTAACTTGCATTTGAGAAATCTCAATCGTCTTAATCCTATTAATTCATCTCATATGGCTTAATCGCACTATAGATTATATTCCCTTAACTATTTCCCCAAAATTCCTTAGGTCGTCATAAATCGACTTCTGATAAGATTTTGTATCGTTACATTATCTATACAACTCATCACATATATTGAGTTCAGATCTCGAATCACTAAAACCATTCTTCATTTTAGTTGGGTACATCACTAACTCCACATATACGTATACACGCACATTCGAGTGTCCATATTGCTCATTATGTATACGGGTCTCGGTTTTCAAATGCCTTCAGACTAATTTCTCTTTGTTCATTCCCATTCATAACCAAGATTCAATAGAATAATCTTCATAATTCATACAAATTCTCATCATGCCTTTGCATAGTTCCACATCATTTACATACTTATATTCTCTTTTTATCATTTCTAATTATATGCTTAAGTTTCCTTATACTATATATCATTGCATCATGATGTCATCTCAATTGAATTATAATTTATTATGCGTGTATGCTTTATAATCTCGTTGATACTTTAAAGATTTATCTTAATTTGATCATTGCATCTTATGCAACACCACAATTCCTAAGGGTTATTCCTTTTCCTTGATTATTCTTCATGCCTCTACATTACATTGTATCCTTCTTGCATTCCGATATTGATTTGTCACTTAAAACTCAGACTTATTTGAATCATGTATGCCTCAAGCATTTTCGAATTCTAATTTCCATAATATATTAGGAAAGTTTCATTATCTGACTTCATTATCAAGGTCAACTTCTATCATCCTTTGTTCCACTCTTCCATACGAATATAACATCATTCTCCCATAACCAATTTACAAATTGTACTTGAAATTGCAAGACTTGAAACTAGATTCTTCTCAAGTACTTTTCAATGTCAATACTAATATCACTATCAACTTACAGTTTCTTTTTTATAACCACATAACTTAGTGCTTGCTTTCAAGAGATCTAGGGCAGAACTTCTCTTGAGTATTTCTTTGGGGATATTATCTTAAACTTATGTCTCACAACAGGTGATCACTTAACCCAAGACTTAGCCGTTTGGCTCCTTAACAAGTTTCAAAGTCACGCATCTTATGCTCATCATGTATAACTTATAATTCTTTCTCAAAGGCATTTAAACATTCTTGAAGCACTTAATCACTTATTTGCTCTTTTATACACCAAGTATATTATTTCCATAAAGGCATGCCCAACTACTCAAGCTTCAATTTATCTCCAAGGGTTTCTAACATGTCACCTAGTTTACTTGTGTTGTTACTAATCCTTTCCTTTCAACAAGGTCAAGACAATATCAGTATATTCTCGTAACAATATTCCATATAAACTCATTTGCTATATCATTATTGAAATCTTCATTCACACTCTCATCACTTGGTATTGACATTTCTTATCAACATCTCATACCTTCATCTAACCTTTCCCTCACTTCCTCTTTAACCTTGTACAAGGTTTACTTTATTTCTTAAGATTTGACTTTAGTCAACATATTACTCATTTTAGCACTCCCCCAATGCACTTGAGACTCGCAATAGCGAAACTCGACATCAAAACCAATAACCCTTTTCCAACTCGTGAGTCCAATCTTTATGCCGCTCACAGTTTACTCATACTTTCTGGCCATTAGAGGTTCTTAACACAACAGCGTTTGTTAGTCAGTACTGTGGCATTGCAACTACTAGAAATTTCCTCATCAAAGCTATTTGTCTGTACTCAAAGTCACTACATCAATCATCCTCAATCATTGGGTTTCCCTTCTAGGCAGATATCATGAGTTCCATAAGTATAGGTACTTTCTCTTTGCTTGTCATACGCACTAAGCCAAGTTTATACTTTCAACTCATGTCATCTTTTGACTTTCATCATCCTTCATAAAATCCCATCTCAAAACATCCTTTCCATACGGTGTAATAAATTCATAACACATATACCACCTCACACATAAATTGCTTACTGTCTACAACTTTCCTCAAATTTATTGTCATCCCTATCTAATTATCTTCCTTGTCTTGTACTTTAATAATTTTATTGACTTTCGAAATAATTAACTACGAAAACAACTCAGCTTCCTCCTCACTTTATTCTCGCAATCCTTACTAAATCAAAATTTCATATTCCCCATATTCCATAATTTAACTTCATTGGGCTATAGTTGTGCCCAATTATTACCTCATAGTGTCATGGCATCACTGAGTAGTCCCCTTCATGTTTAAATTACAATCATCAACTTAATCACGTTATCCATTTCGAATGTCATTTATAACCTTATTGCTTCCTCTTATAACCTTTCTCAATAATTATATTACCAGTTTATCCCTGTCATACTAAACGATTCCCATATACATCCAGTCATTTAAATAGCTACTTTATAATCCATTATAGTCATACACTTTAAAAGCCAAACTATTAACTTCTTTGTACAAATAACTATTATTTCCTTTACACTACATCTACCTAGAGTTAAAGTAGTACAAAATCCTACGAAAATATTACATGTCATTGGGATCATCATCTTAATCTGATCTTATCGAAAGATTCTACTCCAAGTCCTTCTTAAGATCCTCTTCCAGGTTCTCCTCCTGCTAAGATTTTCTCCTTTATTCCTCAATCCAGGCTTGTTGTATTCTCCTACATTCCTCATAACTCATCGGTGCAACATTTCTTCTACAATCGGGAGGAAAATGTCGTACAACGTTCACCTTTCTAAGGGGATAATTTGCAACAGTTACTTTCTCCTTATTCTTTTCTTGTTGTTCCTTTACATTACTCCACAGCCTGGAGGATAGTGTTGAACAACTGACACCCCCTTCCTAGGACGAATACCTCCTTCGGCTATCCTTAATTTCCCCATTTCTTTTACATATTCCTTAGATTCTCTAAAAAGGGAATCTCTCATGCTTATATTAATATTATTACTATATGCACTTTTTGGACTACTCGGTTTGGGCTGCCATCGGCTCTTAGCAGTAGAATCTAGCGATCCCTCCCTAATACTATGAGAGGCGTCGGGACTACTATCTCTCCTAGATATGGTGTGTGTGTCACCAGCGTACCTCAAAACCTATACGCAACCAAGTAGTAATTACTTAATCATTCATGCATCACAAGGGCGGTTAGGCTTCTACATGTAGATGCATGTATTTTATTTGATCTAACCTAACTTAACTCGGGGCCACACTGACATTGTAAATTTTTAAAATAACTTTAAAACCAAAAGCTCTAATACCAATAGAATTGTCAAGACCCGAAACTCCCATCGAGCCTGTGACAACCACCACGACATCCTGATAGACATTCATTACCCGAAATGTCAATTGAAACCTCGCAAGGCTTAACATCAGTTTTTCTCGCTTCGCCTCTCAGTATTAGTCATTAAAATTATGTTTTGAGAGATTATAAACTATTTCCAAATCAAAACAATAGAAAAACAATTTTTTTTCTCACAGGGGCATTTTGGTCATTTTTCCTGATTAATCTCAAAATCCATAAAAAATGTAGTATACGGGTGCAAAACACATATTTCATAATCAAAAATAAATTTAGATATCTAAAACATTCATTTAAAATGAAATTATGACTATTAGAATAAAATAAAAATATTGAATAAAATTTCAATTTTCTCATAAAACAATATTTTTAGAACATTGCATAAATAATTTTTACAATGTAAAGGAAAAATAAATTCATATATATTGTAATACAGTAAGCTAGAGTATTTAATTTAATTTACAGTAACAAATGGGCCCTAGAATAACCAAAAGTAAGAAAGATTGTGAACCTACAGTTTGGAGGATGCAAATCCAATGGTGGTCCTCGATGATATCAGCTATCTATAGACTATCTTGAGCCTGAAATGGGTGGAAAGGAGGGTGGTGAGATTATATAATCCCACTGAGTAAACAAATACCATCTAAAATATCTAAAGCCGTTTAAATGGAGACAGATAAAATAGTTTAACATACTGTAATTTATCACCTTCCAACTTGCTTCAACCAAATAAAATCAATTCATATAAATCGAGTAATCAACATGGCTTATGAATTTGTTAAAACATTGGCTTGTGCCAAAATCATTCTCATACCCAGTTATCAGGGATGCCTTGATCGAGGGCTATCCCAACCGAGTCCGCCAAGGCTGTTAAAATTTCGTATACACATAAACATATTTTTATTTTGAAAACATAGTCGTTCCTTGGCGTTGGCTGAGTTCACCCTCACGTGGTGGTTTGGCGTGAAGTGACTCTAAAGTTATACCTCGGGAGTTACCCTACTCGCCTCTCCAATCGAGGTAAAATATAACAATATTCTGTACCCCTCTAATAGGTTGGTCCATAGAAAACCCGCCCACTGCAGCAAGTTAAACCCACCATACAATAAAATTTTGACAGCATGACATGAGAAATATTATACTACCCAACCTATAAATGAAAAACAGAACAATTCATACAGTTCACAAACCAAAATTCCAGCCAGTCATGCCAACACATTATCATAAGCCATCAATTAGAATCATAAATTACAACACATCAAGTGGTCTCCAATTACTCTATTTTCAAAGCCATCATTCAATTTCAAGACAATTTATAAAATCATTTCATTTAAACACATTTTGTTTAGAAAACATAAAGATTTACCATTTAAACTCATTTTCCATAAAATCACAAAATCGGATAAAAACCACTTTAGATAATTAAGACGATAGTAAGGTTACTCACTATTTCGGGAGTCAAATTCCAAGTACTCCGATTCTTGATCCTCGGGTACTATCTCTTTACTTTTGCCTGAATGCTCACCACCTAGACATAATGCGCAATAAGCCATTTACTACATTGTGCTAAATTGTTATAAAACGAATTCAGGATTTATACTAATGTATGAAATGGGATGCAAATTGTTCGGATTATTGTCTAAACAAGGTGTTCTACACAAATTCAATTGTGTACCTAAATTAAACCGTATTGGCCTAATCCGATCTATCACTTAATTAATTGGCCAATACGTCCAATTCAACTCCAAATAATTTCATTTTTCTCCCAATACTCTAAATCATCAAACACAAATTAAATAACTTGAAATATGACAAAATCATCCTCACATTTTTTCTTGGAAAATTCGGCCGTAGTGGGTGCATCAACACTATAAATTTTCCTACTTGATTCTCACACAATAAATCCCTAATTCCTAACCAAATCACTTGAAATAAAATCAAAATCATCCTCAATATTCCACATGGAGAATTCGGCCAATGATGGGTGATGGGAGAACATAAATTTTTCTTGCTTGATTTTCATGCTACACATCACCAATCAACTAAAAACACTAAAATACATTGAAATCTAACTGAATCAAGCATCAAAACCTCTCTCCTAGGGTTTGATCAGCACACTATCCTTCATGATATCTTGTGATTCAACCATGGAAAATGCAAAATAATGCATGGGAAAGGTAGATCACAAGTCAAAATCAAGAAATTTTACCTTTGATTGCTTGATTACTTGAAATCCACCAATTTTCTCTTGAATTTTCACCCTAAAGTTCTTGTTCTTCCTTTTTCTTCCTTTGTTCTTGCTCTGGCCGGCCATATTAAGAGAAATAGGCTGATTTTGTGCTAATTTATAAGGAAAATAATAAATGGATGAGATTTTGACACATGTCACCATTCCATTGGTCCATGTGTCATACTTAGCCATTAAGCAATCTCTCTCCACCACTTAAATTTTCTCAATTATCCATGATAATATTGGGTAAAATCCATGAGCTGGACAAGTGTTGAGTGGTGTAAAATTATAATTTTGCCCTTGGGGTGGCAAAATGACTATTTTACCTCTATGCTGGAAAAAATGTCGGAATTAAAATTTTTCACTTCTGAAACTCAAATTATGTTCTAAATAGTCAATCTTGATCAAAAACTTCTTCCGACATTCCAATTTTAACCTCAAGTGGCAAAATGACCATTTTGCCCCTAGGTCATGAAAATTCCAATTTGACTCCAAATCGGTCCTCGAACTCTGAATCACCATTTTAAGTCATTCTGGGATTTTAAAATTCTCAATTTCATCTTAAAATCTCTATTTGGTCTAGTTTGAGGCTTAATTCAACTTAATTGTACCATTTGGTACATTGTCGTCCTTTAACGATTTCTGAGGTACCCAAGTATGCAAACATGCATTCTTATGTAACAATGGCATAATAAACATATTGTAGAGTCGGGCTTGACACAATACACTTCCAAAATGCTTAAACACATCCTTTAATAGAATTCTGTTGAAGACTCAGACAATCAAAGGCTTATCTTCAAAGCCACACATAACTTTAATAATTTAATATATATTCGATAACATTTAGCTCATTAACCCCATTAAACATTATTTTAAGAACTTTCAAGATGTCCTTACTCTTATTTCGGACCGAACCAAACTAACTTAATATAATTGCATTGATTATCCTTGAGCTTTTTATGCTCGTTCTAACAACATCTATGTTTCACCCATCATTCGTCTTAATGACTTTCAGCCTTTTGCAACACACTTCTCATACATGTTAGGGCATTCTCAATCTCATACCAAGCCTATAGTCATGTAATCACCAAGTAGGCCAAATCCTTCTATGGAATATCTCCTTCCACGCGATGAATGCGAGTCACAAGATATACAACTTCAAGTGTATGCTTACATATTGGTAACCTCCATATATTTCATTCTCATAAAAACCCCAATTTGCAAAACTAGCTTTCTATCACAAGTTTGTGATTGGAACATTAGTCTCAACATATCTCACTTTGGGCATACTTCACTACTAGCATTCACATACCTTTACCATAACATTTAGTGCAAATTGATTAAGCAATGATCTCCAAATTTACTCTTAGATACACATATATCAAATTATACACCACTTAGTGTTGAGATCTTGACTTTACTCATCAATTCTTAACCAAATACATCCATAAGATAAACAATTCACTTAATTTTTGTATCTTGCCTCTGCAGTCATAAGATCAAAATTTCTTAAACTTAAGATGCAGAAGCTTCTTCTTAGAGCATATCTGAAAATCCACATGTTTTAAGTCCCTTACCTTTGGATAAGTCACATTTAAGACTAATAATTTACATCATAGGTTGCATATTGAACCAAACATATTTTTTTAAATTGACCTTTAAAGCAATTCGTATATCAATCTTCATATGGAACTCCATATGGCACTTAGACTAAAGTTGTCATTTCCATGTCATTTAATTTCAAACTGCTAAATTCACTTCTAGTCCTTTAATCCTTTGACCTCACGCACAGCATAACAAAGTTCATGCTCCTCCTTAGAGAATATTTGTTTACCAACCTCTCACTTGATGACCACACATCAATTATAATAGTTAGTGAATTTCACCCTTAAGCTAATTCATGTACTTATAACTATAAACCATAATAGTTCAAATCGAACCTTGGGATCTTGCAATTAATTAATTGAAATCAAAACCAACTTCTTTTATATATGGCATAGCAAACTCGATTAACCTAGTGCACTTACCTTCGTGCACATAAGTATTGGCTTACCCTTACCTCAATGCTTAAATTTATAAACTCCAAGTGAATCACAATCATCACTATTCATTCCAATCAAAGTGCACCCCCTGTACCATTACTGTATATGTTTCTTTATATTGACCGCAATAAGGATCCAATATCGTCTAATTTCTTCTCATTGACAATTATAGGCTCAAGTTATAACTCCACTGAATGAATAAGTCATTACGGACGTACTAGTTCAACTCTAATTTCCTCCATCTTTAATTGGAGGGATTTGTTATTACATTAACCTTTCATTAGGAGCATTTGCTTAAAATCTTTCCAACAACAGCTCGTGTCTTTGGTGGCATCTCAAACCCAAACAACGACATCACTTATGACCTTTGCATAACATTAGCAAGAGGATAGATTACTAGGAATAAGAGTTCATATAGCCTCTTGTCTATGAATTGTGCTATAGTCACAAACCATAAACAAGACTCTACATTAACTTCGACAATTCTGCTGATAGACACAAGGATCCCTAGGGCTCGACTAAACCTAGAGCTCTAATATCAACTTTGTCACAGCCTAAAATTTCGAGCCATGACCGATGCATGGGCCCAATGAGCATAGCCCACTAAGCCCAAGCAAGCCTATCTATGCAATCCCGATCATCATTCCAAACCATTATTTCTCAAACCCATATTGTAATTCTCAGCTAAAAGTATTTCAATAACATTTTATAGTAACCCAATACTCACAATTGTATTATGCTAACATAGTATCACTCATTTGCCACCTTAAAGTGGCTTCAGTAATCAAATATACATATTTGATTTTTAACATGAATCTTAATGTTCTTCATTACTTAAACATGTTCATAAGCATAAGACTCTTGACCATCAGCCGAGTGACCCTGAGTGAAGGTACAGCTACTGAGATGCCATAGTACCTACCAAGAGGATGAGCATACGTGGACACTCAATCTAGGTCCCAATTGTCTTCCATATCTGAAAACATGAAGTTTAAAAACGTGAGTATAAAACTCAATGAGTGAACATAGGAAGGGAACAAGTAATCAATAGGAAGAATTTGGAAATAATGATGCACTTGTTTCAAAAACAATGCAATTGATTTAGTTTCTTACTAAAAACCCTTCATTTCAAAGTTTGATTAATAACCCCATAGTGTTGCAAAAACCCAAGATCAATCCATGAAGTTAAATGGGTGAAAAATATGTCAAAATCAAGCAAGGTAGCAAGCATGGCAGCAAGTTTCTAGCTGCAGCGAAGTTCATTCTCGCTATAGTGAGATTCAAGCAGCCAAAATAGAAAGTTTCTCACTGCAACAAGAAACAGTGTCAGTTTGCATATGTTTCAGTTTTTCTAGCATATCTCCTGCTACAAAAGTCCAATTGACCTAATTTTTGGACATTCTCGCTGCAGCGAAAAGTAGGGCACCTAAGTGTAAAAAGGACCTCCTTTGCACTAAAAGTCCATTTGATGTTGCAATAAAAATCAATTTGCAAGAAAATGGGAAATTCTCAAGATTCATCATGCCAAATTTCACATGCATTACAACCATATACCATATTCATGAACTTTTATTTCACAAACATATATACACTTATATACATAAACAAACACTAATACCATCATTATCTCACCCAGCTCATGTGCAAACCCCCACATCATGCACATAGCCAGAGTCATCATGTACATCCCCCCACATCGTGCACAGTCAATGCCATAGTGTACATCCCCCCACATCATGCACAAGGGCACTACATCATCCATCTCTCTCACCACAATCATCACCGGCATGTGCATCCCCCCACATCATGCACACGCACGGTTATAATTATCACATAATATCAACTCTCAATGCACAAGATATATATATATCAACATAATGTAGTAGTGCATGAATCCATAACAGCCACATGTCACAACATAGAGACAATTTATCAAGGTCTTGTTCCTAAGGCACACGTTTTTAAGAAAAATTGGTTAAAATCATTCAAATGTTTTGTGCAAATACATTCACATTCCCAAAACAATTTTTAAATGCAAGTTCACTCACCGGTCTTGTTGATTCTTTTGCTTGACTCTAACCTCAACTAATGCTCGAAATGGACATGTGAGGCCTTGTTGGAACCTACACACACACAACATCACAACCAACCCAAATTGGCATTAACATAATTCCAAAATCTCTTTCTTAAATCAGGTTCCGCTAATTATTCCTAACTAGCTTCTAATTGTCATTGAATGGCTATCTATTCTTTCTACTATAGTAACTCTAGAAATAAATAAACAAACCTCAATAATAAAACAACTCGCAACTCCAATTACTAGCCATTATCAACAACCTAAAATCAATCCTCATTCATCACTCACCTTGGTGGATTTGTAGCTGAATTCCTTATCAAGAATACTCAAGCTATCATGGAAAGTCTGTCTGTCTCTCTCTCTCTCAAATTTTCAACTAGTGAGAGAAAGTGCTGAACAAAGACTTTTTAAGGGTTTTAAGGTGAGAGAGTGAAAGAGCACAAAGGTTTTATGAAAAAGTGCACAAAAGCATAAAAATTGGAGCTTGAGAGAGAAAGTTATGGAAATTGCAAAGCCAGCTTCCATGGAGGAGAAAAAGAACATGAAAAGGGAGGAAGAAGAAGAAGGAGAAGTTGTTGGAGCTCAAATATTTATGCTTCAAGTTAATCCAAATTTCCACCGAAATTACCAAAATGACCTTAGCATGGTGGCTTTGTCTTCCTCCCATCCTTTGTGCAACCTTTTTGCTCTTTTGACACCGAAACAAACTCCATAATAGTCTAAAGGAACTCGGGTTCACGAAACTTAAAAATTTAGACCCGAGATGCAAAATGACCATTTTGCCCCAATTATGGAAATTATCATTATTTTATCTTCTTCATTTATTTTCCATCAGAAACATTATTCATTCATTGCTTAGACTTGTTTAGACCTTAATAGCATAAAAAAACCCACTCATAGGAGCTCACCAAGAGAAATTACGAAATTACTCCCGATCTGCATTATCGCGTCTACTTCTAGTTATATGCCTATGAAGATCGAGATTTCACAGGTTCATTTCTGAATTACCCTTTTAACTCAGTAATCAACCTCAATTGCCATCTGTAAACTTTATTAGCTACCGTATCAAAATACAGGGTACTACAACTTTTTTCTATTGAGAAAAACTATCTTGGTTGCCATTGTCTTCCTGCCTTTGATTGGTAGTTTTGCCTCAGTTGGTGGTGCTGCAGTGGCTTTGGCTTTCCTTGCTTTTGTCTTTACTCTTGTAGCTGATGCAGATTTCTTTTCTTTTCTTACACTTTCACCATCCTTTTGAGTTTTTCTCTTGGTAGTGTCTTTTTCAACTTGTCCCTTATTAACCATTTGGTGGAAGTTATCCATGATGGAAACTTCCTCTAAATTTGAAGGAAAGGCCTGGTGTTTCTCTGTCTCTGAATCATTTTGCTTTGAGGTTGAGGGAAGGATGTCTTGGCTGGTTGATCAATCTCTTGGGGAGGGTCTTCAGTATGTAGAGCAGGACTGGCAGATTTATGGGTGGATCCTTCAGTCTGAATGCCAGAACTTCCAACATGAGGAGCAGATTTTTTTATTGAATTAGTTGAACTGTTAGTACCTTGTTGTATAGGTGCAGTGCCGGATGTGGCAGAACTATCTGTAGCCACAAGTTCATATGGCATGTTTTCCTTCTCTTTCAGTTTATTTTCCAACTCAGTGACTTTATCTTCCATTTTCTGTAGCTGCACTTCTTGGTCTGTCAACTTACCATCAATCTTCATGAGCAGATTAAAAATCACTTCATTTCACAATCTAGAGGGAACTTTTTCAAGTTGAGTAGGTAGACTGTGTTTTTTTCTTAGGCCAGTTTTAGAGGTTTTAATGAACTTTTCTCATTCGAGCACATACCCCATTTTAACTTGATCTCTGGTTTTTACCAAGTCCATATCATACCTCTTTGTCCATATTCCCTTCTTCTGCACAAGGGATGTAATCATATTTCCATACAGTAGATTTACCTTATCAAGTCTGCAGGCACTTCTCATTTTCTCAATCATAAATCTTCCTAAATTTAGAGACACTCCATTGAAAGCATGCTCTATCAGCCAAAGGTCCTGGAGGCTAATGTAGCTACGGCTTCCACTTTTTCTTTGTATATTTGCTACTATGAAATAGTGTAGAATTATGATCTGAGGGCTGGTTATCAAACCATAATTACTTTTTGAAGAATATTTTTCTTTCCTTCTAGTGATGATCTCCCACAATGAGGACGAATCATATTTTTCAAGCAGTTCAAATTCACCTTCTTTATACTCTATTTTCAGCAGATTCCCTAAATCCTCAACAGTCATAACAAATTCTTTTCCATTCAGATAAGCATTCAAACTATCTTCTACATAATCATCAGAAGCTATTAATTATTTTCCTTTCAAAGCAATTCCAGAATAAAACTCTTTGACCAGGCTTGGACTATAAGACCTATTCTTAAAGGTCCTGTAATCTTTTAGTTTTAGTTCATCAATATACTCAAATATACTGGTCTGGATTTCTACATTTTCCTTAAAACTCTTCCAATCAATGAATTTTCCATAAGAGATTGATGCATTCTCGATATTTTTGAATCTATACTCATGCAAATTATTCCTAAATTTCGAAGAAGAAGAACTAGTACCTTTGTGGAGTGAGGGCTCTATTTCTCTCTTCTTGCTAATTTTCTGCTTCTTTTCTTTTAGTTTTTTGGATATATCTTTCACTGTACCAAACATGATTTTTAGTTTCTTCTTCAAACTTTCTGTTCCTGTTCCTTCCTCCATTAGCCTTTTCCCTTTCTTCTTTTTTGATATCTCTTTGCTCTGAGATGTTCTAGCCATGTTGGTTGCAGAAATTTCTGAGGGTTTGAGTCAGTTTCAGAGGCAAACAGGGAGATTTAGATTTTTATTTTTAGAGTAACGGGTTTCAGGGGAGAGTGAAAGAGAGGTAGTCAGCAGTTATTGCTAAAAAAAACTGCTCACCTTCTTTTAAGTACTGCCCTATTTTATTTCTTTACAATTTCAAACTTCCCTCTAGAATTTTGTTATTTACCTTTAACAATTTTTCTTCATTTTTTTTGCACTCGGTAAACCCATTTTTTTACCACATTTTACTCTTCTTTATCTAAACTCACTAAGTGTTATTATTTAAGGCTATCAAACCACTCTTAGTTGACTAAGAAATCCTTAGTCGACTGAAAGCATTTTGTTTTCTATTTGAGAGCCAAAGCTTTTCTTATAATTCCTTCACATTAATCATCCCTAAATTTCTTCTAATCTCATATAATCTATCTTCACTCAGAGGTTTGGTAAAAATGTCTGCTAATTGATGTAAAGTATTCACAAATTCTATCTTAATATCATTTTTCACCACATGGTCTCTAATAAAATGGTGTCTAATTTCAATGTGCTTTGTCCTATAGTGCTGCACAGGATTTTTTGATATATTGATTGCACTCGTGTTATCACAGTATATTGGTACATTATGCATAGTTATTCCATAGTCTTTTAATTGTTGCTTGATCCAAAGGATTTGTGCATAGTAGCTACATAATGATACATATTCAGCCTCTGTTGTAGACAGTGCCACTGAGTTTTACTTTTTGATGGGCCAAGACACAAGTGTCCTTCCTAAAAATTAGCATCTTCCACTAGTGCTTTTCTTATCAGTTCTGCTGCCAGCAAAGTCAGCATCTGAATATCCAACTAAGCTAAGAGTTGAGTTTCTAGAGTACCATATTCCTAGTTCTTGAGTGTCTATGAGGTATCTAAAAATTTTCTTAATAGCTGTTAGGTGTGATTCTTTAGGTTGTTACTGAAATCTAGCACACAAGCACACACTAAACTTAATATATGGTCTACTTGTTGTTTAGTAGAGAAAAGAGTCGATCATACCTCTATAGAACTTTTGATCTACATCCTCTATAGAACTTTTGATCTACATCCTTACCTTTTTCATCTAAGTCAAATTTGGTGGATGGACTCATTGGTGTGGAAATAGATTTCAGCTTGAGCATATCATGAGTATATCTTTCTTGGTTGATGAAGATTCCCTCCTCACTTTGTTTGATTTGAAGACCAAAGAAGTACTCTAACTCTCCCATCATGCTCATCTCAAATTCACCCTGCATTTCCTTTGCAAAGTTCTTGCATAAAGCTTCATTAGTTGCACCAAATACAATATCATCCACATATATTTGCACAACAATTAAATCATTTTGATATCTCTTAATGAACAATGTAGTATCGATGCTGCCTCTATCATACCCTTTTTCAACTAGAAATTTTGAAAGCCTTTCATACCAAGCTCTAGGAGCTTGTTTCAATGCATACAAGGCTTTATGAAGTTTGAAAACATGATCAAAATTTTCAAAGTCTTCAAAACCAGGTGGTTGTTCAACATATACTTCCTCTTGAATTAATCCATTTAAGAATGCATTTTTTACATCCATTTGGAACAATTTTAAATTCATGAAACATGCAAAAGCTAGCAACAACCTTATGGCTTCAATCCTAGCAACCAGAGCAAAAGTTTCATCATAATGTATTCCTTCTTCTTGCTTGTATCCTTTTGCTACCAGCCTAGCTTTATTTCTAACTACATTTCCTTCCTCATCTACCTTATTTCTAAATACCCATTTTGTACCAACAATAGGGTGATTTGAAGGTCTAGGTACCAATGACCATATATGACTCCTTGTGAATTGATCAAGTTCTTCTTGCATGGCCATTATCCAACTTTCCTCTCTTTCAGCTTTTTCAAAGTTTTCAGGTTCAATTTGAGATATAAAAGCTGAAAACTCACAAGTTTCTCTACTTGCTTTCCTAGTTTTAACTCTTTGTGAAATGTCACTTATTATTTGGTCTTGTGGGTGATCTCTTACAAATCTCCAACTCCTTGGTAGATCATCATGTTGATTTTCTGCTCTTTGTAGATTTTCTAGAGGTGGAGTTTCATTTTCTCTTCTAGGTGAGCTTTCTTCATTATTTTTGTTGTTTTCTAAGCTCATTTCCTCCATTTGTTTTTCTAGGACTTCTACATCATCATCATCATCATGAACTTCTTTTTGTAATGCATTTGACTCATCAAAAACTAAATGAATTGATTTTTCAACGGTCAAGGTCCTTTTCTTAAAAACTCTATAGGCCTTTGAGTTTAATGCATATCCTAAAAATATTGCTTCATCACTCTTTGCATCAAACTTCCCTAGGGGCTGTTTTCCATTGTTCAATACAAAGCATTTACAACCAAAACTCCTAAGGTGAGAAATATTTGGTTTCCTACCTTTATAAAGTTCATATGGAGTCTTTAAAATCAAAGGCCTTATTGAGACTCTATTAAGAATATAAGCTGTTGTATTTACTGTCTCAGCCTAAAGATATTTAGGTAGGTTGTTCTCACAAAGCATGGTCCTAGCCATTTCTTTCAAGGTTTGGTTTTTCCTCTCTACAACTCTATTTTGCTGGGGTGTTCTAGGTGCAGAAAAATTGTGATCTAACCCTTTTTCATTACAAAATTTTTCAAAATCATCATTTTCAAATTTTCCTTCATGATCACTCCTTATGCTAACTATGGCTAGTCACTTTTCATTTTCTTCTTTCTTACAATGACTTAAGAATGCTTGAAGAGCATCATTCTTGTGAGAAAGAAAATACATCCAAGTATATCTAGAATAGTCATCAACTATTACAAAGCCATAAGATTTTCCTTCTAAGCTAGTTGTGCTTATTGGACAAAATAGATCAACATGAAGCAATTCATGAGGTCTAGATGTTGACACAATTTTTTTAGACTTGAATAATGTCCTAACTCGTTTTCCTAGTTGGCAAGCATCATATATCCTATCATTTTCAAATTTTAACTCAGGCAGTCCAGTAACAAGATTTTTCTTAATTAATTTTGACATAGTATGCATGCTCACATGTCCTAATTTCCTATGCCATAGCCAACTATCATTTTCAGCATTTGCAACAAGACATACTTCACTATTTACTTCAAGATCTTCAAGAAAAAATACATACATATTCTTCAATCTATTTGCTATAAATGAGATTTTATTTGTACTTATATCTATCACTTCACACTTAGTTGAATCAAAGCAAACTCTAAATCGTTTATCACATAATTGACTAATACTTAGTAAATTATGCTTTAAGCCTTTAACCAACAACACATGACTCATTTGAGTTTGGGAATTCTTACCAACCATACCTATACCATGAATTCTTCCTTTTAAATCATCTCCAAAGGATACGATTCCTCCTTTTCTTTTATCCAACTAAGCAAACAACATTTCATGTCTTGTCATGTGTCGTGAACAGCCACTGTCCAAGTACCAAGGCTGTTTCTTCTTGAGTTGAGCTCTTGAACATGTCTCTTTTAAGTCCAGCTCAACCTAAAAAATAGAATTTCAGATTTTCTTTATAAGTACCCATACTTTGATGGGTCCTTGAGTGTTAGTTGCAACAAAGGATCCTTTAAGAACCCAGATTTTCTTAACTTTCTGCACTCTTTTTTTCTTAAAATAGTCATATGATAAATGGCCATGTTTACCACAATTATAACATTTAGGTAATGCTTTAGCTGAATTTTTGTTGTGGTATGCATCTCTTTTTGAAGATTCATTTTTCAAACATTTAAGAGCTGCATTTTCATCATGAGTTATTTGCAAAGCTTTAGACTTGTCTTCCAACTCTAGTTTTAAAACCTCAAAGTCTGTTTTTGAGTGTTCTAACTCAATTTGTAAAATATTTCTTTGCTCAAAAACAGAAGTAAATTCTTGTTTGATTTGTTCCAAATCATTTTCAAGAAATGTAACCTTTTTCTTTAACGAATTGTATTTTGAAAAAAGCTTTTCAAATTCATCATAAAGGCACTCATACTAATCTTGTAAATCATCATAAGAATTAATGCAGGGGGATGAGGGTACCTCTGTTTCATCCTCTTGTGGCATTAAATAGAAGTTTGCTCTTTCCTCAAATTTTTCATCATCAGTTTCAAAGCTTGATGTGTTCATGTCCGACCATGCAGCAGCCACCATTACTTTCTTGGATTTCTTATTTTTCTTGCGAGTTTCATCTTTCAGTAATGGATACTCGAACTTGAAGTGACCAGGTTTCTTGCATTCGTAGCAGATCATCTCCTCATTTTTGTTCCTTATTTTCCATGAAGCACCTTGGTCTTTCCTAAAGCCTTTTCTAGTTAGCCTTCAATTTCTTCTCCTCATTAGCTTTCTGAATTTTCTTGCAACTAGAGCTAATTCTTCATCATCATCATAGGAAAGCTCTTCCAACTCTTTTTCAAGGATCTTGGCTTTAAGTGCAATGCTTTTTTTCTTTTCCTTTGCTTCCCTTCGGTCTTCTTCCTTTTCTTCTTTAAGCTTTAGCTCATGAGTAAGAAGAGAACCACAAATCTCATCGAGTGTGATGATGTTTAGATCTTTAACCTCTCTAATGGCAGTAACTTTTGGCTTCCAAGATTTTGGTAGGCATCTAAGCAGTCTCTTAACTAATTCATGTTCAGGGATAGGCTTGCCTAGCTGACTCAATTTATTTGTGATGTTTGTAAACTTATCAAACATACTGGTGATGTCTTCACTAGGCTCCATTTTGAACATTCCATAACTATGTGTTAAGAGAGCAATTTTGGACTCATTTACTTGAGAAGTCCCTTCATGGATTATTCTAAGTTCTTCCCACACTTGTTTAGCTATTGTACAGCTTGATACTTGTCAGTTAAAATCCTACTACACAAGTATACGTATTGAATAGATAGTATATTAGCAAGCAAGGTCTCGATCCCACAAGGAATTGATCTAAAACTTTACTAAGTACTAAAATTAGAACAATTTAATCTTATCCAAATAATCAAAATTAATTAATTAACTAAAACTAATTAACTAAAATTAAAACCAACAAGAAAAATCAAAATAATAATAACTTTAGAAAATATCAAATCAAGCAAGCCTAGGATTACAATATCCCTCACACTTCATCTAATTTTTACCTATTTTTCTTAACTTATTTTAATGGGTTGAATTGCTAACCTAGAGTCCTAAATTATTTATAAGGGTCTCCCGACTCATCTTATAAAAATATCTATTTTAACCAAAATACTATATCCCTATGTGAATTGAAATTAAAACAGACTCATTAAGTTCAGGCTCTAATCTGGCTACATATGGCCTATAGGTATATCGCTATCCTATACGCAAATCAATTAATATGATCATATGCTATCCCAATTTTAGTTTACTCTAAACTCCCTTTCCCAAGTTTGTTTAGGTTCCTAGATCAATTTAATTGGTGGCCAAGCAATTAAAAGCATTAAGAACAAATTGGAATAAATAATTTAAATCCCATTAAAGATGAGTAAGAAAGAGATTAAAAATTTAGACTACATATGGTTCAATTGCAATCCTAGAAAAAGAAATTTAGCTACTCATAATTGCAAAATAAAATAACATTGTATAAAATTCAACCATTGAAAGTATCAAGAAAGATAAAAGCTAAGGAAGAAAACAAAACAATATTTTCCGCCTTGATCTCCAAGTTTCAGCCTCAACTTGTAACTTCTTGAATCTCTCAAAAGTTGTGTGTCTAATGTTGTTAAACATATCTTATTTATACTAATAGACTAAATCTAAAGTTCCTTAAGCTGACCTAGGGTTTAATTGGGCTTAAGAGTGTAATAAATGGCCCAAAAATCAATTATCAATCCTTATTTATACTAATAGCCATTTTCCAACGCGATTTTCTCTATCTTCAAAGCAGAACAGGGCAAAGTGATCCGCATAAAAGTTGTATCTCTGTCTCTTAGCTTTCCAATGGTTCAAGAATCACATCATTTAAAGTTCTATAACTTGAGATATGGCCAAAATACTAAAACATACACAAGCATATTCTAGGTCTTTTAGCACATTACTTTCTAAAATTAAGCCCAATCACTTTTAATCCTACAAAAAAAATATAAAAACCAATAAATAATAACTAAAATAAAAGGAATAACATAAAATTAAAATAACTCACTAAAAAGTAACCTAATCATAAAAAAAACTAAAAACAATTAAAATATAATTGAAAATTGAGAACTTAGCTAATATTGAATAACAAAATTGGAACAAAATAATTGTATAAAATAAAATTATCAATACTTTGTTAAATTCAGTGGAGGTCAAGGCATAATGTAATGTGTTGATGGCCTTAAAGTTTATTTGAACTTTCTTAGTTTTAGCCTCAGTCCATTCAGACCTTGGCTTCGGCATCAACCCATTTGTCAGTACATTTACGGTTGAGGGCATAAAGGGTCCATCAGTTATGACGTCCCACATTTCATAGTCTATAGCTCTAATGTAAATTGACATTCTAGTACTCCAATAAGGGTAATTAGAGCCATCAAACAGAGGTGGTCTATTTGTTGATTGTCCTTCAACCATTACTGATTTTTGTTGAGCCATTTGGATCCTCCCAAAGGATGTTAAGCCTTAATAGCAGGGAACTAGCTTTGATACTTATTGTTGGTCCCTATAATATGTGCTAGAGGGGGGGGTGAATAGCACAATTTGGCTCTTGACAAGATTGGAAACTAATTTCCAGAACTTAAGAAAACAAAACAGAATATAAAATGCACAGCAATTTAAAGTGGCTCGGTCCAAGACCCCACTACCTCTATTATCCACCCAAGGATTTTCCCATAAATTCACTTACAACTAGTGAAATTCACAAGCTTCCACCAAGCTTTTACAATGGCTTTTACCAGGCTCAGCCACAACCTTTTACCCTAGTTTTTCATGGGCTTAACTAAAACCCAAAGTGGTTTTCCAAGGCTCAACCATAACCTTCAATAATCAAGCTCTCCCAAGCTTGAACAACCCCTTAGAGTGACTCCCTCACTCTAAGAATACAAGAGAAGTAGTAAAAGAAGGTACCTATGATCACTGGTTGATCTGAGTGGTACAAGATTGAGTGCTAAACACAAATATAAAGAATAGGCATTTAAGTGCAGACAAGTGCAGTGAAGTTTTTCTGATTTTTCTACTTTCTGTAGCTCAAATCTCATTCATGGCTTCTTGAAAACTTGTTTCTAATTGTTGGAAGACCTTTTTATACTAGGAGATGCAACTCTGATAGCAGTTTGTCAATTTATATCTGTTGGAAATAGTTGAGGATGAGTTATAGCCGTTAATCTGTCTTGTAGTGCTCTGGTTCAAATTGCAGACAGAGAACTCTTAATCGACTAACTTGGTTAACTAAGTTGGTTCTGTTTCTGGTTTGCAAATTTTGGCAGAGAGCACTTAGTCAACTAACTTGGTCGACTAAATTGATTCTGTTTCTCAAACTCTTCAGCCCGCCATTTCTCCAATTTGAAATTTGGTCAACCAATGTTCTTCTTTGTTTCACCAATAAGCTTCCTCCTTGTTATTCAGTTATATCTTGTTGATTTTATCCCTCTTTTTCTTTCAAAAATACTCTTTGAACAGCTAATAAATTAATTTCATATATTAATTTCCTGCATACTCAAGTAAAGGTATTAGACACAAATAAATGGGAATGTTTTATTATCATAAAAAACTAATGGAGCCAACAATTCAAACCTTAGTCCAATCTAAAATCTCTCTGTTGAGTCTCAATTAGATTCACAAATCAATTAATTGTTGGCCAAGAAATCAAAAGCATTAAGAACATATTTGAATATTCAAAACGACACCCATTCATTATAAATAAAAGAGAAACTAATATTCAAACTACATGTTGAAATCCACCATAATCCTAGAAAGATAATTTAGCTTATAATAACTGATAAAAAAAACATCCAAAGAAATTTAGCCATGAATCTAAGTCAAAGAAAATAAAAGAA
Source organism: Theobroma cacao (assembly GCF_053813885.1). Taxonomy (NCBI): domain Eukaryota; kingdom Viridiplantae; phylum Streptophyta; class Magnoliopsida; order Malvales; family Malvaceae; genus Theobroma; species Theobroma cacao. Next base: position 23,497,633 of record NC_142643.1, read on the forward strand.
ACACAAAAGTAGAGAAAGAAACTAATTATTGAAGCTTTGCAATCTCAATTCTCTCTCAAATTCTCTTGTTTTCTTGCTTTGTTCTTGGCTCTAAATCTTCAGAATAGTTGGTTGTTGCCAATTTTCTTAAACCTCTGAAAAAGGTCCCTTAAATAGGCTATAAGTAACCTAATTTCCAAAATTTTGTCAGATTTTTATTTTTGGAAAATCGTCCAGCCCGACTGCCTTACTTCGTTAGTGCTACGGCTCTAAGCTCTCAAGAAAAATGTGTTGTGTTTCCTTTCACCAACGCTGCAGCCTTGTTCTCCCAGCATTACAGCAGTCTATCAAATTTGAACATGATTGTCACCCTTATCTGCTCAGAACTGGGTAAAGTGATAAATTACAACGTTTTAGTCTTCTCTCTAAATTTCCAATGGATCAAGAATTATATCAATTGGACTCTTGGATTGAACGATATGATCCAAATACCGCATCATGTTCAGTCCATGCATATTACTACAGTGCTTTGACTTAGACAAATACTTTAACCATGATCCAATTAGAATTGGAAAAAGTGGTAAACATAAAAGTTGTAGCCGTTTTTCTAATAATTTTAGTGGTTTAAGAATGATCTCATTTGGACTTTTGTAGAGAGAGATATAGTCAAAGTACCAAAATATATATGTCATAGCCCAATTTTCAAGCCATGAACGGTGCATGGGCCCAAGGGCCTAGCCAACTAAGCCCAAGCAAGCCTCTTTATGTAGTCCTATCCATTATTTTATCCATCAATCCTAAAGTCATATTTCGTAATTCTCAACAATAAGTACTTTAATAGTGAGCTGTGACAATCATATACTTGCATTTATATTAACCCAAAATAATGTCACCCATTGCCAACTCATAGTGGCAATCATCAATCAAAATATACATGTATTGATCATAACATGAATATTAGTGATTTACATTACATGCGCGTATACACAAGCAAAAAACTCTTGACTACCAGCGGAGTGACCTTGGGTGAAGGTAAAGCTACTAAATGCCATGGTACCTACCAAAAAGATGGATATACGTGGGCACCTCAATCTAGATCCCAACTGCCTCTAAATCTTAAAACATGAAGTTGAAAAGAGTGAGTATAAACTTAGTGAGTGAACATAAGAAGGGAACAAACAAACGGTATGGAAAGTTTTAGAAAACATGATGCACTTATGTTGAAAACAATGCAAATTAGCTTAATTTCTTGATAAAAACCCTCAATTCAAACTTTGATTATTTTATCTCTTAATGTTGAAGGATCCATGACGAACAAGGAAGTCGAGGAGTGAAAACTGAAGCAAGAATCCAAACATGGCAAAGAGTTTCTCGTTGCAGTGAGAATGCACTTTGGTTGCAGCGAGAACAGTGGCAAAATTTACATCTCCCAACCTAATAGTTTCTCGTTGCAATGAAATTTAAAGCAAAAGTTGAGACCATCCACTTGAGAATTTCTCGCTGCAGTGAAAATCTGGGCTAGGTCAAGCCCTTAGCACATGAGAGTTTCTCGTTGCAGCGAAAACCAGGGCTATGAAGTTAAAAGGATTCTTATGACAAGGAAAATCCATTTTTATGCATCAAAAATCAATTTGAAAACATTTGGCAATTTCAACATGCAACATTCAATATAAACACATCTAATTTCCTTAACCTTTATAGAACATACATAAACATGTATACAATTACTGACCTCACCCCCCAGCTCATGTGCATTTTCACACCACACATAGCTAGGTCACCATATACACTCCCATACCACACCATCATCAGCATGTGCGCTCCCACAAAGCGCACACTCGGTTGTAGTTATCACACAACATTATTATTCAAGGTATAACATACATATCAACATAATATAGAAACACATGAATTCATCACATTACATATTTCACGACATAATAGCATTTCGCCAAGGGCTTGTTCCCATGCATATTTTAAGGAAAAGACCAATAAAATATTTCAAGTGATTCAATCAAACATATATGTATTTATCCCAAAACATTTTAATGCAAGTTTACTCACTTGACTTTGTTAATTCTTTAATAGACTCCAACTTCCACTAATGCTCCAAGTGGAGATGGGGCTCTCATTAAAACCTATCACACACACAATAGCATCACACCAACTCAATTTACATGAATATTATTCCAAAAGCTATTTCCTAAATCAAACTTTACTAGTTATTCCTAACTAATTTCCAATTGCCATTTGACTAGTCATTTATTTGTACTATTCTAGTCACACTAGGAGTAAATAAACAGCCCTCAACAATAAAATAGCCCACAACCCTAATTATTGGCCATCATCAACAACTTAAAAATCAATCCTAACTCCTTACTCACCCTAGTCGATTTGTAGTTGAATTCCTTTTCAAGAGTTTTTTTTCAAGCTATTATGAAAAGTCTCCCTCTCTCTTTAAAACATCCAACTAGTGAGAGAAAGTGCTGAGGAAGGATAATTGAGGGCTCTTGAGGTGACAGGGTGAAAGAACACGAAAAGTCTTATGAACAAGTGTATAAAAAAATGAGGTTTGGAGTTTCTATGAGAAAGTCATGGAGATTTCAAGGATGGCTTCCATTGAAAGTGGAAAGCTAGAAATGGGAAGGAGAAATGGGAAGAAGAAGAAGAAGCTACTGAAAGTGAGGAGAATGTTCTAGAAAAATGAGATATTTATATTTGGGTTGACTAAAGTTCTAACTATTTACAAAAATGCCATTCAATAGTTGACTTTGCCTTCTTCTTCCATTTGGTTCAAACTTTTTGCTCTTTTCACACTAAGAAAAGGTCCATAATAGACTAAAGGTACTTGAGTTCACGAAAACTTACAAATTTAGACTCGAGATCTAAAATGACCATTTTACCTCTACTGTGAAAATTATTATTATTTCTATTTTTTTTGTTTATTTTATTATTAGATACCTCATTCATTTATTCCTTAGGCCTACTTAGACCTTAATAATGTTCGAGAAACCCACTTCTAGGAGCTCACCAAGAAAATGACAGAACTACCCTTAATCCGCGTCATCGTGTTTACCTCAACTACACGTCCATGAAGGTCGAGGTTTCATAATATATGAATGAAGCCATTACCATACTTGCACGGATTTTCATCAAATTTCCTACAAAAGCTGTAAGAGGAACTCACAGTACTACTCTCAAAGTAATTTAAAACAAAATAACATAAAATTAAACTAAAATAATTTAAATTAACCATTTAATATGTACTCAAACTTAAACTAGAAAAACACTTAAAATACTAAAATTTGAACCTAAAATCTCGAAGATCTAGCTACTTAAGCCCCCAAATTTTGTCAAAGTAACTCTATCTAATATAGTTATCACACCCTCAAACTTAAGATTTTACTAGTCCTCAGGCAAAATGTAACACCCCACACCTTCGTATAGAAACCAATATGACCTTATTAATAAGATAAAGGGTCAATTGACATAAATTTAAGTGTTTAAGAGTGTTGAAGGATGAAAGGAATATCTTAGAATAAAATATTTTAGATGTGATAAAATAATAAAATATAATATCTTGTTGAGGTCGAAGTTATGGAGTTAAAAGGTGATATAGAGCTAAATTGGGGCAAAGTAAGGTATTTTGGAGCTCTAGAAGGTTAGAGGAAAATTTTAGAATAAAATAATAATTTTTAGATAAAATAATATTAAAATAATACCGATGTCAAATTGACTATATTACATGAAGAATGTGTGATTCGTACAAGTTGTCTAAGTGGGGGAGTGGAAGTAAGGAAGAACTTTGAAGAAAAACAACATTAGTGGGGCCCACGTGTCTTTATTAAATAGAACTAGAGCGGGTAAGTATATATTTAAATATTATGGTGACATCTTGGTGAAGTACAAATTTTATATCCTATTTGTATAAGTGCAAAGGAAGCAAGATAGAAGGACATTAGAATTAAATAAACATTGAAAGGACCAAATTGTAAAGCATGAAAGTTTAAAGGGTCGAATGGCAAATAAGGAAAAGTTTGAGTGCTTGTGTTCAATTTCAATTTTTAAAGTTCAATGGACATTTACTAACCAAGGGAAGTTAGATTATGTGCGATATGAAATATACATGTGAATTCACTATTACATGCAAATCATTGCATGCAAAAAAGAGGAAGTTAGTGGGAAACATGTGGGACCCCACCATGTGATAGTTGATAAATAGAAAAAGAATAAAGAGTATTTAAGTAAAAGAAAACCATGGTTTGGCAAAGACAGCCCATGGTAAACAAAGCAAGGATGGTAATGTGATTTGAAAAGAAAAAGGTGTAATCATTACACTAAGTTGATTTAAATATATATATAAATAAAAAAATAAAAAAATAATAATTATAATAGTAAACTAAAGATTAAGTGGGACTATGCTTAAACTAATGAAATAAATAAAAAGAATGAAAATTAATGCATGCTTAAGCCAACAATAGAAGGTGGCATTAATAACAAAGACTAAAGAAGAGAATTTGCATGCAAAGGTTAATATTTTATCTAAACCAACTAGGAACTAACAGCAACCCTTATTGGCCACCAATTTACATGAAAAAGGTTGCATTTTTACTTGCTTTCTTAGGGATTAACGGTAGCCCTTATTGGCTTCCACTTTGCATGCAAAAGGTGCATGTTTATCTTGACTTCATTAGTATTAATGTTAAGCAGGGGAAACGCTTTTTGCAAGGCCTTTTCTACGTCTTTCCCTCTCCAAGTGAAAACCTGAGCTTCTCAAAATCATCCACAAAGAATTTAAACTTCATAACCTCAAATAGGAGCTGAAAAATTACAAGAATGAAGGAATAAAAAAAAGCAACCAGCCAACATTGGGCTTTCCGCCATTTTTCGAAGAAATATGGATATATCATCCTTTTCTTTAAAACCCCTTACATTTAAAGCTTCCTCCCAAGAGATTTGAGCTCTTTAGCATTGATTTAAAGTTAGGGAATTCATAGTGGAGGTAAGGGCTTTAGTTTTAAGTTATTATAGTTAAGAATAAATGGTTGAATATCGTTGTTTTGATTGCATAGCGAATAGTAAGCTTAGTTTGGAGAAGCTTGCTGCATGTTTGTTTCCCTTTCAACCCGAGCTTGTGTAGAGTGATCTTTAGAGATTTAAGGCTCCACAATAGAGTTATGGATCTATGAGTTTCATTTAAGAGGTAAGAAATTATGCATCTGGTAATTTTATTTAACTCAATCGGTTTACCCTTTTCGTTAAATTATTTAAGGCAGCAAAGGTCCTCCAAGATTTGAAAGAAATAGATGCATGTATATGGATTGCATGTTAAACTACTTTGAATTATGAGGATGAAAAAAATGTGAAATTAGATTAAGGATTTATTGATTGAAGTGCTGCCCGTACATGTGAGGAATTAAATATATTGAGTTTGAATTGTTGCTAGGAAGTGTGTAAGTGAGGAAAGTTTGTTGTGGTGTCGTACCATAGAAGGTAACGAGTGACAGGCAAGTAAGATTAGCTAGAAAGGCACCCAAATCGATTGGGACATAGAATCCCGTTATTGTAAGGTGAGTAGGGGGTGCCTATTTCAAAATTTCCATAACTATATAATGATATACGTGGTTTAAATGCATTGTGGAAAACATGAGTTGCTAGAAAATGATAGGTGGTTTTAAATACTTATTTGTGAAAGTTTCATACACTGTTATTGTGGAAAGCATGAGCTGGTAGAAATGCTAGGAAATTGTGGATGCCATGTCATTGAAAATGGCTTTGGATATATATATATATAACCTTTATATGTAAAGGGTTTTTAAAATTGGGAAACAAGCTTTTTAATACAATTCCTTTCAAAATGTGCCTTATTGACTGTGTGATATGCATTCATGAATGAATTTCGTATTCACCATGCTGATTTGATATCAAAACCTCATGCAAAGGTTTTACAATGCAAAAGTCTTACAAAAAGAGGTTTTAACATGTTACCTTGATTGGTATTTTGAAAATGGTTTAAAATGAGTTTTTGAGAACCCAACGCGATTTTTAAATGGTTTTATCAAATCGGCTGATTCGAGAGTAGACTGAATGTCACATCGGGATAGTGTGACCCTTATGCACAAGTGAGCTCTAGCTAGAGAATCATTGGGTCGCTGATAGGTTGTTAGACATGGCTAGGGCCACGGTCTGTGATTATACGTGCCAAGGCCATTAGATGATATACGTGGCTAGGCCACAAGTGATATACGCGGTTGCGACCACTTGATTTCTCCGATGTTGGCCAACATCATCGAGACTGCCATGGCCGTGGGATCTGATGGAGTGGTGCTCTTGGATGTTATTATGAGGAAGTGGGTCCACAGGTTGTTATTTACAATTTCATACTTGAGAGTGGCACCTCTTTAGGTTTTCAAACTTCTATGCTTTCACATGGTGAAAACTATAAGATTTTCCATAGCTCCCCTATTTATACTATGATATTGGATTTAGCTCCTTGCGTATGAGGCGATTTGCGAACTTATGTATAAGCTTTGATAAGATTTGATTTCACAAGAGCACATAAGATTATATTGATTTGATTTGAGTAAAGATGTTAAATGATTTCGATGGTAGAAATATTTTTCTTACGCTGATTTTAATACATTACTTGAAATGATTATTTGCATTGTGACTTTTGGTTTTAAATGTAAGGCACAAATACCCCATTTGATTTTAAATTGTTTATACATAGTCATATGTTGTTAATGTTCAAACTTATCTGCTTTATGCTTATTTCCCATTTATGCCTTACTCACAAAGTTGATGATCACAATGAGTTTATGAGACTCACCCCTTTATCTTCCTTTTGTAGATAAGTAATAAGCTAAAGCACATTGCTCAACACATCGGGATTTGCTGCAAGTAGGTAATGGCATCTCTTAGACTTCCACTTCGAGTTGCTCCGTTGCATAGAGGTCGTGTCGTGTAAAATAGTTGAACTTGTAAAAATGGTTAGAATATCAGAAATGTAATTACTAAAATTTTGAGGTTGTATAATGAATACCACAAGTGATGTTGAAATTACTTTACAGTTATTAAGTTTGGTTATTGGTAACTAGATGCTACGTCTTGAATATAGGTTGTTTATATTGTTTAAGCAAGTGATAATGATTATTACTAGTCGATTTATATCTGTAAAAGAATATTAGATTTAATTGTCCAGAATCTCAAATAAGGCTTGTTTGGGGACTTGGCGGGTTCAGTCTCAAGTCTTAGACGGGTTCACTCGCAAGTCTCGAACGCTTGTAATGATCGGGGAAAGGGTTGTTACACAAAACATAAAATAAAATGCAATAACACAAATAAAGAAAATAACTTAACTAGAAATCGATTGCACTACTTCAGCAATCACCTTTAATATCCTTAAAAGTTAATCCAAATTCTTAACTCTAAATAACACACAAATATTATTCAAGTTCATGTTTCAATTCAAATGCAAGCTTATCGTTAAATGAAATTTTCTGTGTGTGTGCAATCTTCTCACTTAGACTATTGTACAATCCGGATAAGTTTAGATTCTAGCAAAATTCAAAGCAGTAATTCACTCCATAAGTTTGCTTTTCATCTCTCTCTCCACTAATGTAGATTAACACTAGGTTACAGATCAATAAGACTTTAATTAGCTTGTAATTTATGGCTAGGGTTAAGGTGGGATATGGGATAATGTAGAGTTCAATCACCCTAAGCATATAGTCAATCTAGGACACCACGCTTGATAAGATGGGTACTTTTGCTTTAAGAATTTGACTTGGAAATTCAAGATAAGAAAGGTACAAAAAATCAAGTGACGGATCATTTATTGAGATTGGAGAATAATGAGCACATTGGGAATTCAACAGTGATCAATGAAACCTTTCCTAATGAGGAATTGTTTCATATAGGGAAGCAAGAAAATTTGCCATGGTATGCTGATGTTGTGAATTATATAGTGAGTAAACTTTTCCCTCCTAAAACTAATTCTCAACAAAAAAGGAAATTCTTGCATGATATCAAATACTACATGTGGGATGAGCCTTTTCTTTACAAGCATTGTGGAAATCAAATCATTAGAAAGTGTGTTATTGAAAAAGAATTTGAAAATATTCTTCATCGTTGCAATTCATCTACTAATGGAGGACATTATGGAGGAAATCGAACTGCTGCAAAAGTTTTACAATCAATTTTTTACTAGCCTTCTCTTTTCAAAGATGCTCATAATTTCATTGAAAAATGTGATTGATGTCAAAGAATGGGTAATATATCTAGGAGACATGAGATGCCTTCCAACAACATCTTGGAAGTTGAAATTTTTTATGTGTGGGGAATTGATTTTATGGGTCCATTCATTCCATCCTTCAATAATGTATACATCTTGGTTGCTATTGATTATGTCTTTAAATGGGTTGAAGCTATTCCATTGCCAAGGAACGACTATGAGGTAATGATAAACTTTTGACAAAAGAACATCTTCAAACATTTGGGTACACCTAGAGCCATAATTAGTGATGAAAGGGCTCACTTTTGCAACAAAAGTTTTGAGGCAATCCTAGCCAAATATGGAGTCAAGCACAAAATAGCCACTGCTTATCACCCTTAAATAAGTGGCCAAGCTGAAGTTTCAAACCAAGAAATTAAAAGAATTTTAGAGAAAATTGTTTGTCATTTTAGAAAAGATTGGTCGAAAACGCTGAATGATATTTTGTGGGCATATAGAGCTGCATATAAAACTCCAATTAAGATGTCTCCTTATAGATTGGTGTTTAGCAAAGTGTGTCATCTTCTAGTCGAGCTTGAACACAAGGCATATTGTGCAATTAAAAAGCTTAATTTTGATCTTCAAACGGCCAGAGAAAAGCATCTTTTGCAACTCAATGAGATGGATGAATTTTGCTAATAAGCTTAGGATAGTGCAAGAATCTACAAAGAGAAGACAAAACGATGGCACAATTAGAAAATCATAAATAGAAGTTTTGAGCCTGGCCAACATGTTCTCCTATACCATTCTCGTTTGAAATTATTTCCTGGAAAATTGAAATCTCATTTGTCTGGACCTTTTATTGTGATGAAATTATATCCTCATGGAGTAGTGGAGGTAGCTAATGATAAATCAACCTTCAAAGTGAATGGGCAACGATTAAAGCACTATTGGGGTGGCGATTTTGATCGTCAAAGGTCCTCAATCATGCTTATCAATGAAATTTGAATAAAAGAAAGTCAAGCCAATGACTATAAATCAAGCGCTTCTTGGGAGGCAACCCAAGCATTCTAACTTACTTTCTTTTATTTTCTTTTACTTATTTTTATTTATTCCATTATTAATTATTAATATTTTCTTTTTATTTTGTATGAACATGTCAAGCCGCCATAAAGACAATTAATTACAAAAAAATTTTGAAAAAAAAAATTTGAGGGAAGGGGTAAGCCGTGGCCTAGCGAAACCCCTTAACGAGGGCCCCCCGACCTCGAGGCTTTTACCAATGAAGGCAGCGGTGCCCACTAGAGGTAGGCCACATCCTCATGTTTTAGGTTGCCAACTTTGGGTCGCCAACCCAAAAAAATAAAGAAGGAAAGGGGGTAAGCCGTGGCCCAGCGAAAAATATCAACGTCAATCGTGGTGCTGGCTAAGCGTGGCGGTGGCCTCTCAACCTTATGGAACGAAGGTCGTGGTGCCCTTAAGGGCCAGGGCGCAGCCCTTTTTTGTTATGGACAGCCAACAAGAGCAGTCCACAGCCTAAAGAACCCCATTTAGAACCCCCCCTTGATAATTGTAGGGTAGCCCATTTACCAAATGCCTTTCCCCATCTATAAAGCCCTCTTTTTTGTTTTTGTTAGCTTCAGTACACCTACCCTCCCTCTTTAGTGCAACTTTTTGCTCTTTTCTCTCTTTTCTCCTACCCATCACTCTCTGGTTCTCCTCTACTCTTTCCCCCACCATTATTCCCTTTTCTTCTTTCTTTCTCCATACCTATTACCTACATCAATCTCTTACCTTTTATACTTATTTTCAACACTTTTGCTAAAGATTTCAAGTAAGTTTCAATATTTCTCCTATTTATTTATTTATATTTATTTATTATTTATTTTTTTTTTTTTAAAGAAATATTGTTGACGTGGTTCACATTATTTACTTTGATGGAAATTTGTGGTGGGAATTGATGATTCTTGAGACATCGTGTTTAATTTATTTTATGGGCATGGTAGATTGTTTAGATTTGTGATTTAAATTTCAAAGATAAGTTGAAATTGGGGAATATGGGTAAGTTTCTTAATTTTAAATTTTTTTTATATGCCTAGTAATATAGAAATGTTTTAATTGTTGGATTTTTACTTGATATCATGGGCATTAGTTTATGATGAGAAGACATATGAGCTACTATTGTTGATGGTCTATTATGTTTTTTTGGTACATTTCTTTTCTTTTGGTTGAGGATTAATTGTAGGAAATTTGAGAATGGCACCCAAACGATCAAGACAAAATTCTAGTGGTTCGTTTGATCACACTAGATTTGTGTCAATTGATGCTGTTGCTAGACACACATGTTCTCTTGCAAACAAAATTGCAATAGTTGAACGAAGATTGGATCAAGGGTTGATTACTCACCTTGACCTTTAACCAATGATTGATGGCCACCACTGGCAAAAATTTTGTGCCTTGCCAACAACTGCAAGTATCCCTCTAGTAAGAGAATTTTACACTAATGTTGTAGAAGCTACTAATGATTTTGTTCTTGTGTGAGGTAAATTAGTTCCATTCTCAAGCCATGCCATCAATGAATTTTATGAAATTCCTAATATTGAAAATGATGGATATGGTCAATATTTGGCTAAACATGAAAATTGGGATGATATCATTACTATACTTTGTGAGGAGGGTGCTCAATGGCGATTCTTCAATAATGCACCAGTTTCATTCAAGAGGACTATGATGAAACCAACTTCTAAGATATGGTTATATTTTGTGGCTTCCAAATTACTTCCAACCACACATACTAGTGATGTCACAAAAGATTGAGCCATCCTTATTCAATGAATAATGACTAGATGCACAATCGATATTGGCTACATAATTTACAAAGCCATGACTTACATTGCACAATCAAAGTGTGAAGGCTTGTCGTTCCCTTATCTAATTACAACTATGTGCAAACAAGTTGGTGTACATTGGGATGCTAGTGAGGAGTTGTTGCACTCTAAACTTTCAATTGATCTTAATCTCATCCTTAGACAATCTCAAATTTCTACTAGGGTAGTTTTGCCACAACCCAATTTTCGAGCCATGATCGGCGCATGGGCTTAATGGACCTAGCCCACTAAGCCTAAAAAGGCCAATCTATATGACCTGCTTATCATTCCATCAGAGTTGCTAAAGTCACATTTCATAATTTCAATTCGAAATATTGATAACGATTGCCAACTCGTCGTGGCATTACCAATCAAAATATACATATAAGGTTTAAGGCATACATCTTAGTACTTTACATCACATGTACATATTTACAACAAAAATGACTCTAGGCTTCTAGCGAAGTGACCAAGGTGAAGGTGTGGCTATGGAATGCCAAGATACCTACCAAGGATACGAATCTACAAGGACACCTTGACCTAGTTATCGGCTGCCTCTTGATCTGAAAACATGAAGTTGAAAACGGTGAGTATAAACCAAATGAGTGAACAAAGAAAGGGAACAAGCAAACGATAAAGAGAATTTAAAGAAATCATGATGCATTTATTTTCAAAAATAATGCAATTTAGTTTAGTTCTTATTAAATCCCCTCATTAAACCCTTAATGAGTTAATCACTTGACGAAAGGTTCATGCACAACAAAAAATTTGAAGAGTGAAAACTTTAATAATATTCAAGCAAGTCAAGTCAAGTAAAACGACAGGTTCTCGCTGCAGCGGAAAGTCAAGTAAAATTTGGCTCAAATTGTCAACTGGCCGAGGGTTTCTTAGATGGCCAAGGGTTTCTCACCAAACCCCCTTATTTCAAACTTAATTAATTAATTCCTTGATGTTGGAAGTCCATGCTCAACCATGATGTTAAAGAAATGGAAAATGTGGCAAAAACCAACAAGGTAGATTGCTGGACAAAAAGTTTCTCATTGTAGCAAGATTCAGTCCGCCAAAACAGAAAGTTTCTTGTTGCAGCGAATTACGAGCAGCAAAAACAGAATGTTTCTCGCTACAGTGAGAATCAAGCCAATGTAACCCTCCAAACCCGAGAGTTTTTTGCTGCAGCAAGAATGAATCTCGCTGCAGCGAGAAACAGGACAGCAAAAACAAATTTTCATTCTTCAAGGAAAGGCTGTTTAGCTACAAAGACAAAATCAACTTGAACATGCTTAGAAATTCCCAAGGTTTAACATGCAAGATTCACATGTATTACAACCATATACCATACTTATGAACCTTCTATAACACACATATTTATCTATATATATATGCACATCATCATGTATACCATCCCACCATCATCAGCTCATGTGCATTCCCCACTCGCACATAGCTGGGTCATCATCAGCTCATGTGCACTCCCACACGCACATAGCTGGGTCATCATCAGCTCATGTGCACACCCACACGCACATAGCTGGGTCATCATTATCAAAAAAAAAAAAAACATCCAATGCATATTATACATATCAACATATTGTGATAACACATGAACCATTATATGGCACACTTTGACAAGAGAGAAACATCCACCAAAGGCTTGTTCCCTAGGTAGATTTTTAAGGAAAAGTTGGATAAAATCATTTAAATGTTTTGTGAAAATACATTCACATTCCCAAAACAATTTTGAAATGCTAGTTCACTCACCAGTATTCGTTAAATCTTTACTCAACTCCAACTTCCTCTAATGATCCAAATGGGGCGGTGGGGCTTCGTTAGAACCTATCATCACATTAGCATCACAATTAACTCAATTCATACAACTATAAATTCTAAAAGATATCTCCTAACTAGCACCCAATTGCCATTAAGTAGCTATCTATTTTCACTATCCTTGACAAACCCTGTTCTATAAAATAATTACGACGTCATTTACATGCTCAATAGAATGTTTGCATATTTAGGAAGTTCGAGGAATCGTTAAAAGATGATATTGCCCTTAATGGTACCATTAAGTTGATGAAGCCTCGAACTAGTTCAAATAGGAATTTTAAGGTGAAATTAACAGTTTCACAGTTCAGGGATGACTCCAAATGGTCATTCGGAGTTCGAGGATCAATTTGGAGTCAAATCGGAATTTTCACTATCTAGGGGCAAAATGATCATTTGCCACTTAGGGTCAAAATGGAAATTTCAGAAAATATATTTTTGGCCCCATTTGACTTATTAGAGTATGATTTAAAGTTTAGAAGTGAAAATTTTTAATTTCGGTATAATTTGGAGTATAAGGGCAAAATGGTAATTTTGCCACCTCAGGGGCAAATCGTTAAATTTTTACCCCCGACACTTGTCAAGACCAAGGGATTTTATTCATCATGAAAATGGATAAATATGATAAATGTGTGGTGGAGAATTAAAGAATTAAAAGTCAAATATTTAAAATTTGAACCAATAAAGAAATGACATGTGTCATGTTTTTATTATTTTATTATTTCTTCATAAAAAGGTAAAAAATCAGTCCATTTCTCCCATAATGATCAGCCAAACCATAAGAGAAGAGAAACCAAGGAAGAACAAACCCTAGGTGGGAAAAATCAAAGAGAAAGTGTTGGAATTCAAGGATTTGATCAAGGAAAGGTAAAATTTCTTTGATTTTGCTAGTGATTTACCTTACCCATGCATTTTCCCTTAATTTTCATGGTTAAATTATATGTTTTCATGATGATTTCATGGCTGGTCAAAATGGGTATGGAGAGAGAATGATCTTGGATTGGTTTGATTTTTAGGTATGTTAGTGTTTTTAGGTGATTAATGATGTGTAGCATGAGAACAAGTGAGGAAAACCACCAAAGGTTTGGTGCCCATCAATAGCCGAATTTTCTAAGTGAATAATGAGGAAGAATGGGATGTTATTCTAGGTGATTTGATTAAGAAATAATAGTTTTTGGTGTAGGAATTAATGAATTATGGAGAGAAAATTAAATAGGAAAAGTCACGAAGTTAGTGTACCATTGTTGGCCGAAAGTTCCAAGAAGAAAAGTGAAGATAAATTTTGCCTAATTGTGTGTTAATTAGTTGTGCTTGGTGAATTGAGGGATTCGAAAAGAACTGGAGCAAGTTGGAGTGAAATTGGATGCATTGGCCAATTTATCGGATGAAAAATCGACTTAGGCCAATACCGGGTCTAGATGGCTACCCATGCATTTTTCATTTCATATCATGCATATATATCGAGCCTGAAATAGCTTATGACTGTTAGACACAATTTAATTGGAATATGTGTCATGGATTTTGGCTAGGTGGTGAGCCATTGGATACGGGTAAAGGATTGTACCTGCGAACTAAAAATAGGAGTATTTCTACTCCTAATACTGTGAGTAAACCTATTATCGTCTGAACTATCTAGAGTAGTTTTTATTCAATTTTGTGATTTGTGAAAATTATTTTAAATGATGAATTTTTTGTTTTATGAGAAAAATATGAATTTATAAAATAAATGGAATTATAAAATAAATTGAAGTTTTTATAAATTGATTTGAAAATAAAATGTTGGATTTGAAAATTTTAGTAATTGGAGACCATGTGATTTATTTTAAATTATGATTTGAGTTAAATGGCTTGTGATAAATTGGCATAATAGACTGAATTTATACTTGTGTTGAAAAATATGAACTGCCTATTTTTCCTTGATAAATTGGTTAGTAATGTAATTGCCATGCTATGCTATTGAGATTTGATCAATTGGTGGATTAAAGATTAGCTATTGCAGTGGCAGGGTTTTGTGGACCAGCCTATTCGAGGGGCACGGTAAACTCCTTTATATTCTCACATCGATCGTAGAGGCACGTAAGGTATCTCCTGAGGTGGGCTTTTTGAGTGAACTTCACGTTAACCACCACGTGAAGTGAGACTCAGTCAACGCCAAGGAATGACTTCTTTTTTTTCAAAATAAAAACAAGTTTTATGATTATATAAAATTTTTCACAACCTTGGCGGACTCGGTTGGATACCCCTAGTCCAGGTGTCCTCGAGTACAGGATTTGGCATGAGCCAAGTTTTGAGAAATTCACGAGCCATATTGTTTATTTGGTCGAAATGAATATTCATGTTGTGAAAAATTTGCTAAAATGAATTATTTTTAATTGTCTCCCTTTACTCACCCTTAGATAGTTTAGATAGTGTTTGTTTATTCACTGGGATTATGTAATCATAATCTCACCCCTCTTCCTATCCATTTTTCAGGCTCAGGACAGTTTGTTGATAGTTGATTAAGACGAGAATTAATCTCGGAGTTGCATCCTACAAAGTAAGGGTTTGTAGCCCTACACCTTTTTGGTCAGTTGGGGGCCCACATGTCACTGTAAAAGTAATTTTATACTTCAATTATATGATTTAAAGTATGTATGTACATATTTATCTTTTACACAATGTTTTTGGCAGGTTTCGGTAATTTTGAAAGAAAATGACAAAAATGCCCCTATGAGCCAGAAAATAATATTTTATTGTTTTCATTTGGAAATGACTTATGATTTCTTGAAATGTGAGATTTAATAACTATCGCTCACTGGGGAGATGCGGAAGCTGATGCTAAGCCTTGAGGGGTTTCGATCGGCATTCGAGGTAATGAGTGCCTATTGAGTCGCGGCGGTTGTCACGAGCCTGATGGGAGTTTCGGGTCGTGACAATCCTAATCACTCTAAAATGAATGATCAATCTCAACTACAAAACACTCACAAGTTTCATTACTAGCCATTCTCAACACTTAAAAATCAATTCTAATTTACTACTCACCTTGGTAGCTTTGTAAATTTGAAATTCTTTCCAATAATTTTCCAAGCTATTATAAAAGTTCCCTCTTTCTCTCTCCAAACACCTAGCTAGTGAGAGAAAGTGAAAAAGTAAGATTTTTTCAGGGGTTTTAAAGTGAGAGAGTGAAAGAGCATAAAGGTTCTATGAAAGGGTGCACAAAAGCATGAAAGGTGGAGCTAGCTTGAGAGAGTTGTGGAAGCTTGAAGAGAACTCCCATGGAGGATGAAGAAACATGAGAGGGAAGAAGGAACAAGAAGAAAAAGCTGTTGGAAATGTGAGAAGAAGTTGCTGGAAGATGATAATTATAGCTCAAGCTTATCCAACTCCACTTAAATTACGAAAATGCCCTTAGCAAGTTAGCTTATTCTTCTCTAATCTTCTGTGCAATCTTTTTACTCTTTTGACACTGAGGCCAAGTCCACAATGGTTTAAAAATACTCGAGTTTATGAAAACTTAAAATTTGACCAGAGATGAAAAATAACCATTTTGCCTCTACCTTGGAAATCATCATTATTTTTATTTCCTTCGTCCTTTTACCCTTATTTTCATCATTCATTTATGCCTTAGGCGTACTTAGGCCTTAATATTGTTTGAAAGCCTACTTTTAGAGGCTCATTAAGGAAATGACGAAATTACCCTTGGGTCGTGTTATCGTGTCTACACCTAGGTACGAGTCTATAAAAGTCGAGGTCTCACAAGTTTTTCTTCTACACATCATCCTTCACCCACTCAACCAAGACACTAACAATTGTTAATGACCTAGAGAATTGATAACCTTAAGCACCTAGTTGAGAACCTTGGGCAACAATTTGAGCAACACATGATTTATCAAACCCAATGTAATCAACATATGGACCACATGTTTCGAGCTTATGATGCTTTTATGGGAATGGACATTTCCACTCTTTCACCGGCACCTAATCCTCTTAAGGGTGCAAATGAGGAAGAGGACAATGATACAAAGGATGATGGTGATGAGAAGGCAAATTAGAGCTTCTCTAAATTCATTCAACCATCAGGGGAGTATTCTTTACCTTTCCTTTATTTTTTTTAACATTGAGGACAATGTTTAGTTTAAGTTTTAGGGAGGTGAATTTATTTTTTTGGTGATAAATATTCTGTGGAAGTTTTAGATTTAATTTTATTTGCATGTCTATCTAGATTTATAAATAATTAGGATTAGTTAGTAAATGAATTTATTACTTGTTTGAATTTTAGGAATATAGAGAAATGTTGTGCCAATTTTTTCGATGATTTCTCTATCCAATGATGACAACTAGTTGTCTTGAATTTTCAGCATTTGGTGAATAAGGTTTTTGATTGTATTCATGCTAAATTCTTTTGTTAAGTATTATTGTTAGGATGTGATTTCCCCAATTTTGAGCACTATATCTTTTACTTTGAATTATTCTAAATATCTAGATAAGGTTTATATTTATGTAAATTTTAGATTATGTCAGGAATTATAGAATTTGTTTGATTTTCTCTCAAGGCGAAATCCTAGGCAATACTTAATTAGGGAAATGATTTAGGCCATCTTTGGACCGTTTGAGCCTAAAAAGCTAACCTTGTTAAATCTTTATCCCTACTATACCCCTTTCGAGCCTAATTTCCATTTTCTTAGTTTAACTACATAATAATTGAGCTTAGCCTTAAAATAAAATTTTCAATTTTGCAGCCCTCACTTTTGAGTATGTATATTGTTCTAGGAAATATAAGTTAAGCTAAATGATGAAAAATGTGAAAAGGTGATGTTGATGTGAAAAAAAAAGGTTCAAAATTTGAAAAATCACCCCACTACCTACAATACAAAGAAATTAAGTTTGAGGATCTGAAATTGTGAAATTGTGAAAAAAAAAGTTTTGAAAAAAAAAATCAAATATGGAAGAAAAGGTGTTCTTGGAGAAGAAAAATAGCGCTCTATATACAGGTCCTAGAATAATTATGTGCTTAGGGTGATTTGAGCCACATTATTATCCTATATCATACCTTGACCCTAGCCATACATTATAAGCCTATAAAAGTCCTATTGATCCTTAGCTTTGTATTAGTCTATATTAGTGGAGAGACAGATAAAAAGTAAACCTATGGAATTTAGTACTAATTTGAATTTTGTGTTGGGATAAACTCATTTGGATATCATGATATTCTTGGTAAAAGATTACACATACACACTAAAATCCATTTGAGAATGTGCTTGAATTAGAATTGAAATATGAATTTGAATGATGCCTATATTTTTCCTTAGGTTAATGATTGATAGACATACTTTGGAGGAAATTAAGGGGAATCATTGAGTTGGTGCACTTTATCTCTAATAGTAGTAATCGAAGTAGTAGTAGTAGTAGTACCTATATTTATTTTAATTTTCTTTAACTGAATTTGATTTTCGTAAGTTAATTTCATTTCTATGGTTTTCTCGAGGACTAGCAAAATATTAAGTTTGGGGGTGTGATAACTCTCTAATATAGAGTTATTTGGACTTAATAATATATAGATTTTATTTAATTACTTTAAATTAGTTAATTTAGGAGAGTCAATCTAATCTTTGTTAATTTTATGCTTAATTTGGTGTTAATGTGGTTAAGATAGGTTGTTATTGATTTATTTGTGCTTTTGTAGGTATTTGATGAAAGAAGAATTTTAATGGAAGAAGAAGAGCAATTTTGAGGTGCAGACTTTCACTGCACATGTTTTGGTATTTTAGCCATAATTCTTTCTACAGAGCTTCAAATGAAGTGATTCTTAAACCATTGGAAAGACAAGAGAAAAATATATAACTTTCTTGTCTACCACTTTTCCTAGTTCTGCTTGGAAGGTGGCTAAATATATTGTCAAAGTTGACATATTGTAGTAGTCCAAGAGCAATTACAATTTCTATTAATTAGTTGGGCAAGGCTGTGACCCACGTAGTCTGATGAAGAAATCCTAATTGGAATTGACTACTTTCTTCACCCAACTTGGCCTAACTTCAAAGCCTAATAAAAATAACCTTTCGAAGGACTTTTAGAAGAGAGAACGACACACCAAATTGACAGTTGAGAGTCAAGCCACAAAGTCATTGAAGCTGAGAAGAATTTGAAGAATTCAAGGAGATTTGGAGATCAAGAATACAATTCTTGAGTTTTTTCTATCTTTTCATTCTTTTATTTTCTTGGTTTTGTTTTGAATGTTTAAATTTTATTTGATGATGATGTGTGACTTGATGGGAAACTAATTCACTAATCTAAGATTATGATTGAACTCAATATGTAGTCTGAATTATTTACCTCTCTTTTACTTATGTTTGATGGATTTAAGTTATTTATTTTATTTTGTTCTTAATGCTTCTAGTTGATTGGTCACCAGTTAAATTGAATTGGAGACCTCGGTTAAACCTTGACGAAGGAGATTTAGGTAGATCTTGAATAGAATAGCTTATTGTCACGACCCAAATTTCGAGCCATGACCAGTTCATGGTCCCAATGGACGGAGTCCACTAAGCCCAAGCAAGCCTATCTATTTATCCTACTCATCATTCCATCAAATATTGTTAAATCACATTTCATAACTTTGAATCAAAATAGTGATAGACATTGCCAACTCGTATTGGCATTACTCATTTAAAATATACATACATTTTCTACAACATGTATTCTAATAATTTACATTAAGTTTTTCTATACATATCAAAAGAATACTCAACTTCCAGTAGAGAGACTCTGACAAATGTACAGCTACTGAATGCCAAGACACCTACCAAAAGATGGATACAAGTCTACGAGGACACCTCGTTCTAGTTAACGACTGCCTCGTGATCTGAAAACATGAAGTTGAAAACGATGAGTACAAACCCAGTGAGTGAATAAGGAAGGGAACAAGCAACAATAAGGAAGAATTTAAAATCATGATGCACTTGTTTTAAAACAATGCAATTCAATTTCATTCATATTAAAACCCCTCATTAAACCCTTAAATGATTAATCACTTGGTAATGATGAACCCATACATAACAAATAGTTTGAAACTAAAGGCTTTAGTGATACACAAACAAATCAAATGTGAGAATGCCTTCTCATTGCAGCGACTTTGGGATTTAAGTTATTAGCCGAATGAGGGTTTTTGAATTGGCCAAGGGTTTCTCACCAAACCTCCTCATTTTAAACTTAAATAATTGATTACGTAATGTTGGAAGTCCATGCTCAACTATGGTATCAAAGAAGTGGAAAATAAGGCAGTAACCGAACTAAAGGAGGAATAAAACAGAAAGTTTTTCGCTGCAGCGAGAATGAATCTCACAGTAGTGAAATTTTGGTCCTAAAACATAATGTTTCTCGCTGCAGCGAGAATGCATTATCGCTGCAGCGAGAACCAAACTGGTGAGGCTCTTAAAAACCTGAGAGTTTCTCGTTGTAGCGAGAATAGAGCAACATAAACAAGATTTCCATTCCTCCAATAAAAGCCATCCTACTAAAATGACACCGACAACATGAAACACATGAAATCCTCAAAGTGTAATGTATCAAATTTCACATACATTTCAATCATATATCATTTTCATGCTCTTTCATTTCATAAGTAAATATATGCATACATACATAAATAACATCCATATCATCATAATCACACCCGACTCATGTACATCCCCCCCACATCGTGCACATAGCCGACACCATCGTGTGCATTCCCCCATATCGTGCACAATTAGTGCCATCGTGTACATCCCCCCACATCATGCACACGGGCACTATCATCATCCATCTCTCACACCACCATCATCACCGGCATGTGCATCCCCCCACATCATGCTCACACACGGTTACAATCATCATACACAATGTCAACTATCATGCACAACATATATACATCATCATGATGCAATAGTGCATGAATCCATAGCAACTGTATATCACAACACAAAACCATTTAGCAAAAGCTTGTTCCCAAGGCACTTATTTTAAGAAACGTTTGTACAAAATCATTCAAATGTGTGACAAGTACATTATATTCCCAAACAAGTTTTGAAGGTAGTTCACTCACCCGTATATTGTTGAGCCTTTAGCTGACTCTAATTCCCCTACTAATCCAATTGGGGTGATAGGGCTTCGTTAAAACCTACCATCAAATTAACATTACCATAATGTTAATTCATACTTATAAACCCTAAAAGCTATCCCTTAGCACTATAAAATGAATGAACATCCTCAACAATAAAACAACTGATAATCCCAATTACTAGCTATTATCGACAGCTAAAAAACCAAGCTTAGTTCATCACTCACCCTAGGATTTCTTTGTAGTTGAATTCTCTTCCAATATCTTCCAAACAAATGGTGTAATTCTCTTTTTCTCTCTCTAAAATGTCCAACTAGTGAGAGAAAGTATGGAAACAAGATTTATCAAGGGTTTTGAAGTGAGAGAGTGAAAGAATACAAGGGTTCTAGTCAAAAGGGCATAAAGGTATGAAAACTAGAGCTAGAGAGAGAAAATTATGCAAGCTCCATATCAAGCTTCCATGGAGGATGGGAGCAACGTGAACTGGGAGGAGAATAAGAAGAAGAATTGCTGGAAATTCAAAAAGCTGCTAGAAGGAGAAGATATTTATAGCCCAAGCTTATCCATTCTCTTAGAAATTATGAAAATGCCCTTAGTAAGTTAGCTTGTCCTTCTCCACCCCTATATGCAATCTTTTTACTCTTTTGACATGGGGACAAGGTCCATAATGCTCTAGACATGCTTGGGTTTACGAAACTTGAAAAATTTTGACTCGAGGTAAAAATGACCATTTGCCCCTATAGTGAAAATTATTGTCATTTCTAGTTTTCTTCGTGTTTTCCTCATTACAGATCATTTATACGGTCTTATGCTTATTTAGACCTTAAAATATCACAAAACTTTCGTCTAGAAGCTTATTAGAGAAAATGACGAAACTACCCCTAGCCCGTGTTATTGTGTCTATACCTAGTTACGAGCCTATAGAGGTTGAGGTCTCACACTTATGATTGAATGCACTTAGTTGCTTAGGTGGTTTGATTTGCATATAGGGTAGATATACACCTAGAAGCCATACGTAGCCAAAATTAAAGCACAAACTTAATGAATCTTTCTTTAATATAATTTGCATAGACATATAGTAAATTAATTGGGAGAGGTATTTTTATAAGAAACTTGACAGAGACTTGTATATAATTTAGGACTCTAGGTTAGCAATTTAATCCACTAAATTGAGTTAAGAGAGAGAGAGAGAGAGAGACAATATTCAGATGAAGTATTGAGGGATATCATAATCTTAGGTCTGGTAATCACTAGAAGGAATTTTGCTGATATATTAATTTTAATTATTAGTTTATTTGTTTCAATCTTTGTTTTTAGTTTTCATTGTTTAGATAAAATTAGGGTGTGCTAATTTTAGTAGTTAATAGTAAGGATTGATTCAATTCTTTGTGGGACTGACACTCTACTCATCTCTACATTATCTTTAAAATATTTATACTTGCCTGGCTAGAAAATTGAACAACAAGTTTTTGGTAGTCAATTCCAATAAGGATTTCCTCATTAAACTACGTGAGTCGTAGCCTTGCCCAATTAATTAACAAAAATCATAATTGCTCTAGGACTGCTACATTATGTTAACTTCAACAAGATTTTTGACCACCTTTTAGGCCGAAATAGATGAATTGCAAAACATGAATTGTATCTTTTGCTCTTGTCTTTCCAATGGTCCAAGAATCATCCCATTTGGATCTATGTAGAGAAAGTTAGGATTGAAATATCGAAACATGTGCAGTGCAAGTCTACACCTTGAAATTGCTCTCCTTCTTTTATTAAAATTCTTCTTTCATTAAACACTTACAAAACCACAAATAAATTAGTAACAACCTATCTTAACCACATTAACACCAAATTAAGAATAAAATTAACTAAGATTTTATTGACTCACCTAAAATAACAAATTTAAAATAATTAAATAAAACCTATAATTTCTATGCATTACTATAAGAACTACGCTAAATTACTATCAAAATTGAGCCCAAATAACTCTATATCATAGAGTTATTAAGTACATATATCAACTATGGATTCATAATCATAAACATGTGATTCATTCAAAATTTATTAACCACTTATGGGTGGCCTCAAATTATTTTCCTACCTAGCATTTAAAACTTGACTAACGATGGTCTTGTCATCGTTTTCATACTAGGATTCCATTCTATCATATCATTCAACCTTAATGTACACATTCATTCTTTAGGTTTTCCACCATGAAGTGTAACTTCCATCAATGTTTATTTATTCTTGTCTTTACAATAATGAATCTAACTTCCTTAACTGTGAGACGTCGACCTCTATAGGCTCGTAATTAGGTGTAGACACGACAACACGAGCCAGGGGTAATTTCGTCATTTCCTTAGTGAGCCCTTAAAAGTATGCTTTCAAACAATATTAAGGCCTAAGTAGGCCTAAGGCATAGATGAATAATGAAAATAAGGGTAAAATGACGAAGGAAATAAAAATAATGATTATTTTATAAAGTAAGGTCAAATTGGTCGTTTTTCATCTCGGGTCAAAATTTTAAGTTTTCGTGAACCCGAGCATTTTTAGACCATTGTGGACTTTGTTTCAGTGTTAAAAGAATAAAAACATTGGACAAAGGATTGAAGGAAAACAAGTTAACTTGTTGAGGGCATTTTTGTAATTTTAGTAGAGGTTGGATAAGCTTTAGCTATAAATATCATTTTCTTTTAGCAGCTTCTTCTTCTTCTTCCTTCCATCTCACGTTGTGTTCATCTTCCATGGAAGCTTGTTTGCAACCTCCATAATTTCTCATAAGCTAGCTTTAATTTTCATGCTTTTATGCACCGTTTCATACAACCTCTTATGCTCTTTCACTCTCTCACTTTAAAACCCTTGAAAGGTCTTACTTCCATACTTTCTTTTCTTAGCTAGGTGTTTTAGAGAGAGAAAGAGGGAGCTTCTATAATAGCTTGGAAGAATTTTGAAAAGAAATTCGATTACAACCCACCAAGGTGAGTGAACTTGCATTAAAACGTTTTGGGATTAGGGCATATGTGTTTGATGAAATCCATTGAAATATATTATCTATTTTTCTCTAAATTATGCATGGGAACAAGCTCTTAATGAAACGTTTTACGTTGTGGAATTCGACTGTGATGATGCCATGTGCCCTGTGTTATGTTAATGTATATATATATCTAAATATATATGATGTGTATTGATAGTAATGTTGTTTGTAATTATAACCAAGCTTGTTCACGATGTGGGGGAGCACATGCCGGTAATGATGGGTGCGGGAGTGTGGATGGTGATATTGCCTTTGCACGATGTGGGGGTATGCACACGGTCGTATTAGCTATGCACGATGTGGGGGGATGCACAAGATGACTCTAGTTGTGCACGATGTGGGGAAATGCACATGTGCTAGGTGAGACGGTGTTGGTATTGGTGTTTATATATGTAAAATATATGTATATATGTTTATGCAATAAAAAGTCATGAATATGGTATATGGTTGTAAAGCATGTAAAATCTTGCATGTGGAACCTTGGAAATTTCTAAGTGTTTCAAGTTGATTTTGTCATTGCAACAAAATGGCCTTTCTTTGAGATGATGAAAATTTTCCTTGGTGTCCTGTTTTTCGCTGTTCTCGCTGCAGCAAAAAACTCTTGGGTTTAGAGGGTTATACTGGCTTGGTTTTCGCTGCATCAAGAAAGTTGCTGATGCTTCTTGCTGTAGCGAGAAACATTCTGTTTGGCTTGCTATTTTGTTTGGTTGCTGACCCCTTTTCCATTTCTTTAGCACCCTAGTTGATCATGGACTCCCAACATTAAGGAATTTATTTAATTAAATTTTGAATGAGGGGTTTTAGTGAGAAACCCTGGGCCAGCTGATAATTTGAGCCCAAATTTTGCTACAAGAAAAATTCATTATCATTGCAGTAAGAATGCCTTTTCGCTGTAGCGAGGACCCGTCGTTTCACTTGACTTGCTTGAATGTTATTACAGTTTTTGCTCTTCAAATCATTCGTTGTGCATGGATCTTTTATTGTCAAGTGATTAAATCATTAATGGTTTAATGAGGGGTTTTAATAAGAACTAAACTAAATTGCATTGTTTTTGAAAATAAGTGCATCATGATTTCTTTAAACTTTCCTTATCGTTTGCTTGTTCCTTTCCTTGTTCACTCACTAGGTTTATACTCACCGTTTTCAACTTCATGTTTTCAGATCAGGAGGCAGCCGGTAACTAGGTTGAGGTGTCCTTGTAGATTCATTTATTTGGTAGGTATCTCGGCATTCAATAGCTGAACTTTTGCCCGAGTTTCTCTACTGGAAGTCGATTATCCCTTTTGTTATGTATAGATAAACTCAATGTAAATTTTTAAAATTTATGTTTTAGTCAATATCTGTATATTTGACTGGTACTGCCATTATGAATTGGAAACGGTTAACATTATTTTGAATTGAAATTATGAAATATGACTTTAGCAACTCATGATGGAATGATGAACAGGTCATATAAATAGGCTTACTTGGGCTTAGTGGGCTACGCCCATTGGGCCCATGCGCTGGTCATGGCTCGAAATTTGGGTTGTGACATTAACTCTACCTCTAGTTAACTTAACCATGTGTTCACTAAATCCATGAATCATTTCTCGATTCTACATAAGTATCGTTACTCATAATTCCAACATCGATTTATCATGTGGCAAATGGTCAATTCACTAAACTTGTCATCATCAAGTATTAAAAATTTCATCATTAAACAACTATGTCATTATCCATCTCAAAATCAATCCAACTTACCACAACAAATAATAAACTATAATAATATCATTTGCCAAGAGTTTTATCCCATATGAACTACATGCTCTTGATTATGTGCCAAGCATAGCATCATAAGTGTCTATCGACTGTTCCTATTAAGATCGTGGACACTTCTTGAATCTTTCATAATGTTTTCATCATCCCACACTGTCAATCATAAAAACTACCAATTAAACATTATACTTAACCATTGTATTTTAGTTCAACAATGCCATTATTAAAAACACATTCTCATGCATCTCAAATTACTAAGTCAAGAATTAACATTTCATAATTCATGCCTTATGTTAAGAGAAATCATAGTTTTCAACAACAACCCTATTTCTAACTAATTTTTGACATGTATGTCAACTATTAATTAGCATTACCATTTCTTCACCTTTCCATTAGTATTTAATGGCACTCTAACACAACATTCTAACATTCAAGTTTCAAGGATTGCCACTAGCCTCTACCCTTGTGTCTTGTGGCAAACAAAATTTAATATGATCACAACTCAATCATGTTACATGTTCTCACCAATTTCGTTACCATATGATTGCAGGTAAACCATCATTTATTGTTAAATAATCTATCATATTCCATCACTTTACTGAAGGGTATCATATTCCAACACTAGCATTCGATATAGCACAATTACTCAAGAATTTAGACCCATACCTATATTATTCACTTTCGAGGTCTAGATGTCCTGTGTCTCAAACTCTGATATCGTACCCTATGATGTGTTTACCACATCCTTGCCCTTAGTTTCGTCATCACTTTCACTAGGTGGTATGGGTACAAATGCTAGAGCTAAAGTAGGTTGTGGAGAACTAAGAGGTGGTCGATGTGATCACCAAGACTACGGACACTCTTTCCTCTTGTGTCCTGGTTAGTGACAAGTAAAGCAAACTTTCAAAAGGTGGAAACAAAGTCCCTTATGTTTCCTTCAAAAAATATGGTAGGGTGATAAGTTATTAATGTTGGTATATGCCCTTGAGCCAATTGGAGTGGTCAAGAAATATATATATTGTCATTTAATGCATATTTAATCGCATAATTATATGTGATAGAGGTTTTCCTTCATGTTAGTGCAATAATAAGGAGTTATTAAGTTCTAATTGGATGAAGCCCATGGAACATAAAGGCCTTGCAAGAGAATTGTAAAGTTGTTACAATTATGAGATCACTATGCATCAAATCCATGTTCCTAAAATTGTTCCTAGTCATTGTATTGTCAAGACAGGGCATTGACAATGCTCAAAAGCTGGTACATGTTAAGCCTTTTTACTTGGGAAGTAAGCAATCCATCTCATAAATTGAAGTATATGGGATACTTAAGGATAAGGTGTAGCTGCTTGTTAAAGAACAAGTTCACTAAACATGACCCGCTATGAGAACTCTCTTTGGTATTTCACTAAAGTGTCTATGGAAAATGTTCTCATGTCATAGTCGTGCAACTAGTCCGTGGACTTGAGACACCAAGTCATCTTATATGGGGGATGACATACTTTGATTTTACCCCTATGGGTTTGGAAGCAACCAAATGCCTAAACAGGGTGCTTTTGGATATGCCATGAAACATGCGAAGGTGAATGAGTGGTCAAGAGGGGATTCATCACCCCAAGTGATATAAGGGGATGTATCTCACTTGTTCTCAATTCTTGATTAACTTGTATAAATCCTTTGGCCAAAGCATGATGAATTTGAGGAAAGTTAGTTTTCTAAATTCATAAGGTTAGTGATGAATTATGGGAACTAATATGGAATGTTATAAGTAGACACTGAGCCATGCTTACCGACATATCCAGGATATTTGATGAAAGGACTGTATTGCACTGAGAGGCTTATTACTGAAGGGCTTTGTCAAATTCTTTAAATAACACTCTAACATTTAGGTGGTCATGATGTATTGCTAGATGCCGCTCATGATCTATAAATATAAATTAATTATTAAATTGATAATTGATTATGATTTATATTTATTGCCAACATGTTAGAAGCCTAATGGGTCACACACATTAAGTGACATGATTGAGATTAAATAAGGATAATCAATTAAGTTGGACTTAATTGAAAGAGACCAAAATAAAGTGGGAGATTAATTAAGTTTTCAAAGACTTAATTAAATTAAAATACAACTATTGTATTTAGGATTACAAATTAGTTTGGCTATATAAATATATTATATTAGCAAACTTGAGCTTGAAGCCTAAAAAAAAATCACTTCTTAGCTGTTTCATAAAATAAGAAAAGAAAAATAGTTTTCTTTGTTTGACAAATATAAGATTCAGCAAGAATTTTTTGTCCTTTTGTTTTAGAAAAAAACTTGCTAGCACAAGTAAAAATCCTACCTTTGAGAAGGTCTTATTTAGTCACTGTGTGGATTATTGTTAAAGGCCAAACACTTTGGTGGCTAAAGATTTGACAAATCCTAAAGTTGAAGAAGCAAAGATTTGGATTTAATTGGCTCTTGATTATGATATCCATAGCAATGTATGTAACTCTTAAACTTATGAGTGTTCATTATTAATTTAAAAGTTACATGAAAAACACAAACATTGATCCTATAGGATTCGACTATTTCTATGATTAAATATTATTTTATTTTTCCGCTGTGCTATTATTTTTTAATTATTGATTATTTTCATGTTTGAGCATGAGGTCGAATCCCAGCACTTAAAACGTGGCTTATGTGTACCATTGCACATTCCTTGATCAAATTTTCCACAACTTAGACAAAGTTGTCTAGGTTCTCGGCCTTAACCTTGGATTATAGAGAAGTCAAGATTCACACCAACTCTAAATTCTTCGTTGCCCACGTGGATTTTTTTCCTAGCCTCCTTTATTTTCGCTATTTTAGTTGGACATTGCACATTTACCTTCTTGAATGCACTCACAAAGTCCACAATTATTCAGTCAGAGAAACTTCCTTGGTAGGCAATGGTCATAAACATTGGTTTTATTAGAGCATTCACAAACTTTATCACTTTCTTTTCTTTGGTATCAACAAGATATGGAGCATACCAAGATGATCGATTGAAACAGATTGCATATTCATGTACCATTATATTAGAAGTCTGTACCAAAGTCTCAAACTCATGCGTCTTGGCCTTTTGCTCTTCCAAAGGTAAAAAGCGAGCTAAGAAAACCATATTAAATTGTTCCTATGTCGAGGAAACGGATACCAAGCGATTTCCAAGGAAGTAATTAATGCATCATTTCTATGCTACACCATTTAAACTCAAGCTAGTGAGCGTTGTTGCTTCATCCTTAAAACATCCATGTAACTTGCATATATCCCACATGATGTCTAAAAAGAGTTAATGATCCTCAGATTCATCTTTCCTTCTAAAAGATGGAGAATTCATCCCAAGAAACTGAGATGTGGGAAATGCCCTCAACTTCTGTGTCATCTCAAGCTGTAACTAAGTGCCTTGACTCTCAAAAATGAGGATGGCCCGTGCAGTAGTGTGCCTATTATCTTGGTGCTTCAGCTCTACAATATCTTGAGCATTTATCTCCATGGTATGATTAAGGCTACATACCTTAGCAACAATATTTTCTAGAGTTACCTTAGGAACTGGGGACTCAACATCTGCCACAAGAAGCTATACCTTTACCTGTGCACTAACGGGTGTCTTTACCCTAATTGAATTGGTGGCACTACCACGTCTACCATGGCTTCTAGCAGTAGGCCTGCATGGTCTATTATTAGTCTCTGTGGTAGCATCTGCCTCCATCACCCCTCTATTAATGGATCGTGTCTTAGATGGCATTTTACACTTAGAAAAATTAGTCACATTCTATAAAATTCAATTCCATTAACTCTTAGCAATTCTAAGCATAGCACTTAGACAAGTAGACACAAAAGGAATCTATGCAGGTTTCTCATGTTTAGTTTATGCCTAGGTACACAAAACAAAAACAAGATTCCTGCACATAACCCTAATGTTCTACTTAACAAACAAACAAACAAGGTGACCCTAGGACTTTACAACCTAGAGCTCTAATGCCAACTTTGTCACAACCCATTTTCTAAAGTGATCATGAGCATTGTGAAAACTTAAACAGGTTGATAGTATAAGCCCTACAAGCCAATCTATAGATGTATGGGAATTGCATTTTTTAGATATTCATGTACGACATTTTTGTAATAACATTGAGGTAGTTCTTTATTCATAAGTTTGTTATTTAATTGTTATTTATACTTATGTAGATAAAGCCTATGGAACTATATATGCCTTGTAAAGGCATTAAAAGGCAAAAGACCTAAATGGGTTGTTGGTATAAACCGTACAAGCTAATTTATGGATGTAAGGGAATTGTATTTTTGAGATATTCATGCATGACATTTTTGTTGTTTATAATAACATTGAGGTAGTTCATTCTCCCTTAGTTTTTGATCTAATTATTATTTATAATTATGTAGATAAAGCTCATGGAACTATGTATGCCTTGTAATGGGATACAATTATGAGATCCTTATGCATTAAAGCATTATTCCTAAAAGTTCTTGATCATTGTATTATTAAGACCAGGCATTAATAATGCTCAAAGATCGGCACATGCTATGTTCCTTACTTATATGTAAGCAACCGCTCTCACAGGTTGAAGTATATATATACTTTGAACTAGTATGTTGTGAGACCTTCTCAAGCTCGATTAAAAAACGGTATTGTATCGAGTGGTACAACTAAGTTAAATCGAGCCTTGAACTAGTTCAAATAGAAATTCTAAGAGGAATTTGAAAATTTAAAAACCAACAGAATGGCTTAGAATAGTGATTTGGAGTTCAAGGTCCAGTTTGGAGTCCATCAAAAAATTGACCAATTAGGGACAAAACGGTTATTTTACCATTTGATGATTAAATGGAGATTTTTAGCCAAGATTTGATCACATTTGACCAAGAATAATTATATGAAATATAATTATGATTCTTGGAGTATAAAATGATGTTTAGTAGTGAAAAATTGTGATTCCCGGTATTTATGGAGCAAAAGGGCAAAATGGTAATTTTACCACTAGTGGACTAAACGAAAATTTTTTTAAACAATTTTTGCCCCATTTGGTTAATATTGATCAATATTAGTGTTATTTTAGGTTGAAAAGTAGAAATAATGAGATTCCGGTACATTTCAGAGTATAAGGGTAAAATCGTAATTTTTTTGTCTCGGGGGCAAATCAGTAAAATTTTCGGCCCAGCACCTGTCAAGACCAAGGGATTTTAATTGTGGTAGGATTGGATAAATACTAGAATATTTGTGGTGGAAAATTAAGAAGAAAAAGTCAAAAAGTTAAAAATTTGGCCAATAAGCATGTGACACATGGCATGCTTGATTATTTTATTATTTTCTATAGAAATCAGCCCATTAAATCCCCAATTCCCTCACCATATTCGGCCTAGACATCCAGCAACCAGAAAAAAGGAAGAACAAAAGGAAAAACAAGAAAACCTAGGTGGAAATTCAAAGAAAAAGTGAAGAAATCAAGGAAACAAGCTAGGTAAGTTAAAAGTTCTTTAATTCTCCTTGATACCTAGCTTACCCATGCTTTTGTTCTTGATTTCCATGGTTGAATATTGAGTTATCATGATGAATTCAATTCTGAAAAATGGGTATGGAAGAGGAATTGTTGTTGGAATAATTTGATTTTAGACTATGTTAGTGTTTAGGGATAGTTAAGCATGGTTATGAACAAAAACACAAAAGAAATATTCAATTTCTCTAGGGTTCCTTGTTGGCCGAACCATGAGGGCTGAATATCAATGGGGGATGTTTTTATTTCAAGGAAAATGGCATGGAAAATGATGAATTAAGGTGAAACGGTTATGTAGAAAAAAATTTGATGCTAGTGCACCAAATGACCAAATTTCTCTATAAGGAATTGTGAGGGTTCTAATGCTGAATTTGGCTTTATTTAAATGTATGTGGTAAATTAAGGTATTAGAGGAGAAATGAATTAATTTGGAGGTTATTTGGACACAATCGCCGATTAATCGGGTGATCGGTCGAATTTAATCGATACCGTGATTAAGCGGTAATCGGACATATTTTTGCATTTACATATCAAGCATTAGTAGTTTAAATTAATTTATATCAATTTAGGGACAATATAGTAAATTCCTCGACTTTGTTATTTGTCAAGGTGGTGAGACATCCGGAAAAGGCAAAGGAATTGCGCCTGAGGACTATTAGTCAGAGTTCACCCGAAATTCGGATTTTCTACACCTGTGAGTGGACTGCCTATCAAAATTGTTTTGGGAATATGACTGTTTTGAACAAAGTGTTTGAATGATTTTATGCAATTTTTCATGAAAATGAATGCCTTGGGAACAAGCTTTTGAGAAAAGGTTTATGTTATGAAATGTGGTTATTATGGATTTCTATGTGGCTGCATTATGTTGATATACATATATGCTTGAATATAATGTTGTGTAATTATGTTGACTCGGCTATGTGCGAGTAGGGAGTGTGCATAAGTCGAGGATGACCCGATTATGTGCGAGTAGGGAGTGCGCATAACCCGATGATGACCCGATTATGTGCGAGTAGGGAGTGCGCATAATCCGGTGATGACCTAGCCATGTGCGAGTAGGGAGTGTGCATGAGCTGGTGATGATGATGATGATGGGTTGGTGAGATGATGATGATGGGTATATACGTATATATATATATCTACATATGTAAATGTGTGTGATATAGCAAATTGATGGACAATGATTTATGGTTGTAATGTACGTAAAATTTGACACATTATACTTTGAGAATTTTCATGAATGTTAGGTTGATTTTAATTAGTTTAGCAGGATGGCTTTTGTTGAGTGAGGAAAAATGTTTCTCTTGTTGCTTTGTTTTCACTGCATCGAAATTCATGCTCGCTGTAGCGAAAAACTCTGGGGTTTGGAGGGGTTTTAAATAGGAATGAACTAAATTGCATTGTTTGAAACAAGTGCATCATGATTTTAAATTTTTCCTAATTGTTGCTTGTTCCCTTCCTTGTTCACTCACTGGGTTTATACTCACCATTTTCAAATTCATGTTTTCAGATCACGAGGTAGCCGATAATTAGGACGAGGTGTCCTTGTAGATCTGTGTACATCTTCTGGTAGGTGTGTCGGTATTCGGTAGCTGTATATCCATCCGAGTCACTCCGCTGGAGGTCGAGTATTATTTTGTTATGTATAGATGAACTTAAATGTAAATTTTAAAAGAGTAATGCCAGTACGAGTTGGCAATATATATCACTATTTTGACTCAAAGTCATGAAATAGGACTTAGTGATAATAAATAGAATCATAAGTAAAATAAATAATAGGCTTGCTTGGGTTTAGTGGATTACGTCCATTGGACCCATGCGCCGATCATGACCCGGAATTTGGGTCGTGACATATGTGGGTGCTTGCCATGGATGAGCAAGTTCACCAAGCATGACCCAATATGAGAAGTGTATTTGGTATATCACTCTAGTGTCTATGCAATGCCTCTCATGTGTTAGTTGTGTAACTACTCCTTAGATTTGAAACACCAAGTTGTCTTATATGTGGAGTGTTGTGCTTTAATTTCATCCCTACGGGTGCTTAGCCAAGGATTCCAAAATATGATGTTTTTAGGTATAGT
The DNA here is from genome assembly GCF_053813885.1 of Theobroma cacao. Lineage (NCBI taxonomy): Eukaryota > Viridiplantae > Streptophyta > Magnoliopsida > Malvales > Malvaceae > Theobroma > Theobroma cacao. The sequence continues at coordinate 23,530,979 of NC_142643.1, forward strand.
ATGAAGCATATGAAAGCAAATGAGTGGTTAACATAAGAATCGATCACCCCAAATGATTCCAAGAGAAATATCTCAGCAGTTCTGAGTTGATGCTTAATCACATCCTTGGCTAAGGTGATTAAGAGATTATGAAATGAGTGTCATAAGTCTCTATAAAGCTAATGATCTAACTGTAGGAACAAATACAGAGGTCAATAAGAGTAAACACTGCACCAAGCTCTTATTATCTCCAAGATACATGATAACGAAATGAATTACACTATAAGACTATACACTAAAAGGTTGCCAAAAAATCATTTCACAATCATAACAATTGGGTAGCAATGATGCATTACTAGATGCCAATCTTGGTCTATGAAATTGAATTAGTTAATTTACATTGAATAGGATTCATTTAAAATAATTAATTAATAAATTATAATTCAATTCCATTGCCGACATGGTTATTGTCGATTTTGCACACACAAGTATATGTATCAAACAAGTAATATAGTGATGAAGTAGAATATTGTTCCCACAGAGATTTGTTCCTAAAGTTTCACTAATTACTAAAATTCAAAAACAAATTAATCTTATTTAAGTAATCTGAAAATTGAAGAAAAACTAATTAAAAATAATTAAAAATCAACACTAAATAAACTAACAAACTAAATAAGTTGAGAAAAGCAGTACGTTAAGGACTTAGGATTATGGGTTAATTCAACATTTCATTTGACATCAGCTTTTCTTGTTATTTATCTTTCTTGGGTGGTTTTACTAACTTACAATCCAAAGCTACGGACAAGTCTCCGTCGAGTTGCTTGTACAAAATCCTAACTTAATTAGTTCACTATATGTCTATAGGAATCAATTAAATTAAATTCATTCAGCAAGTGTCCTAATGTGGTTATGTATGGCAATTGGCATATGTCTATTCGAATGGCGAAGTAGATTACCTAAGTGACATGAATATACACTATTCAAACCTTAGTCTAATCTAAAATCTCTCTGTCGAGTTTTAATTAGATTGCAAATCAATTAATTAATGGCTAGACAATCAAAAGCATTAAAAGCATATTTGGATAAGCAAAACTACACCCATTCATGATAAATAAAACATAAAGTAATAGTCAAACTACATATTGAAATGTACCACAGTCCTAGAAAAATAGTTTAGCTCCAAATATGTAATAAAAACAATATCCAGAGAAATTTAGGCAAGAGTCCAAGTCAAAGAAAATATGAAAAACACAAAAATAAAGAAAGAAACCAATTATTGAAGCTTTGCAATCTCAATTCTCTTTCAAACTCTCCTGTTTTCTTGCTTTGTTCTTAGCTCCAAATCTTCAGAATAGTTGCTTGCTGCCTTTTGAGAGCCCAACCTCTATAGGCTTGTAACTAAGCATAAATGAAATAATACGAGCCAGGGGTAATTTCGTCATTTCCTTAATAAGCCCATAAAAGTAAGATTTTTAAATGATATTATGGTCTACGTAGGCCTAAGGCATAAATGGATGGTGAAATTAGGGGTAAAATGGAAAGGAAACTAAAATTTTGACGATTTTCATGATAAGGGCAAAATGGTCATTTTTCACCTCGGGTTAAAATTTTAAGTTTTCATGAACCCGAGTATATCTAGACCATTATGGACCATGTCCTAGTGTCAAAGGAGTAAAAAGATTTGATAAAGGGTTGGAGGAGAGTAAGTTAATTGGTGGAGGGGTATTTTGGTAATTTAAGTGGAATGGATAAAATTGGCTATAAATACTTTCTTCTAGCAACTTCTTCTCCCATTTTCTAGTAGCTTGTCTTCTTCTTCATCTTCTTTCTCACGTTTCTTTAAAACCTCCATGGAAGCTTGATATGGAGCTTGCATGATTTTCTCTCTCTAGCTCTAGTTTTCATACCTTTGAGCCCTTTTGACTAGAACCCTTGTATTCTTCCACTCTCTCTCCTTAAAACCCTTGAAAAATCTTATTTCCATACTTTCTCTCACTAGTTGGGGGTTCTAAAGAGAGAAAGAGAGAATTGCCTCACTTGTTTGGAAGCTATTGGAAGGGAATTCAACCACAAAGAAACCCAAGGATGAGTGATGAACTAAGCTCGATTTTTAGATGTAGAAAATGGCTAGTAATTGGGATTATGAGTTGTTTTATTGTTGAGTATGTTCATTACTTTTTTAGTGATTAAGATAGTGAACATGGATAGCCATTTAATGTGGCAATTGAAAACTAGCTAAGAGATAGCTTTTAGGGTTCATAGTGTGTGAATTGACCTATTGCTTATGCTAATGTGATCCTAGGTTCTAATAAAGTCCCATCCTTCCAATTGGATCATTAGGGGAATTAGAGTTAACTAAAGGCTCAACAATAAATTGGTGAGTGGATTGCCTATCAAAACTATTTTGGGAATGTGACTGTTTTGTACAAAGTGTTTAAATGATTTTATACAACTTTTCTTAAAAATGAGTGCCTTGGGAACAAGCTCTTGAGAAATGGTTTATGTTGTGACATGTGAGTATTATTGATTCATGCACTACCACATTGTGTTGATATATATGCATGAATATATTGTTGTGTAATGATATTGACTCAGCTATGTGCGAGTAAGGAGTGCGCATAACCTGATGATGGCCCGATTATGTGCGAGTAGGGAGTGCGCATAACCCGATGATGACCCAGCCATGTGTGAGTAGGGAGTACGCATAAGCTGGTGATGATGATGATGGGATGGTGTGCATGATGATGATGGGTATAAGTATACATATATACATATGTAAATATGTGTGTTATAGGAAATTAATGAGTAATGGTATATGGTTGTAATGCATGTGAAACTTGATATGTTAAATTGTGAAAGATTGTTATGCATTTCATGTTGGTTTGGACATTTCAGTAGGGTGGTTTTTCTTTGGGAGAAAGGGAAAATTTTCATTGGTGCCTTGTATCTCGCTGCAGAGAGAATCATTCTCACTGCAGCGAGAAACTCTCGAGTTTGAGAACTTTCACCAAAACTGGTTCTCGCTGCAGTGAGAATGAATTTCGTTGCAACGAGATAATCACTGTAGCTTCTCGCTGCAGCAAAAAGGAATCTTGCTGTAACGAGAAACTCTTTCTTTCATTAGCTAAATTTCACTGCAGTGAAAAACCTTCTGTTTCTGGGTTACAATTTCACTGTAGTGAGATTCAATCTCGCTACAGCGAAAAACTGAATCTCGCTGCAACGAAAAACTCTCTGTTTTATCTCCTATCTTGTCCAATTACTGCCCTATTTTTCACTTCTTTACTACCATATCTGAGCATGGACTTCCAACATTAAGGATTAAATGAGTTAAGTTTAAAATGAGGAGGTTTAGTGAGAAATCCTTGGCCAGTTGAGAAACCCTCGTTCGGCTAATAACTTAATCCCAATGTCGCTGCAGCGAAAATTCATTCTCGCTGCAGCGTAGCTATATTGAGAATGCTTTTCCGCTGCATCGAAGATTCGTTGTCGTATTTGACTTGCTTGCTTATCATTGAAGCTTTCATTCTTCAAATGGTTCGTTGGTATGGATTCATGATCTACAAATAATTAATCATTTAAGGGCTTGATGAAGGGTTTTTAACATGAATGGAACTAAATTGCATTGTTTTGAAACAAGTGCATCATGATTTTAAATTCTCCTTTGTTGTTGCTTGTTCCCTTCCTTGTTCACTCATTGGGTTTTTACTCACCTTTTTCAACTTCATATTTTCAGATCACGAGGTAGCCGGTAACTAGGACGAGGTGTCCTTGTAGACTTGCATCCATCTTTTGGTAGGTGTCTCGACATTCAGTAGCTATACATTCGTCCGAGTCCCTCCGCTAGAAATCGAGTCTTCTTTTTGAGATGTACAAACAAACTTGATGTAAATTATTAAGATACATGTTGTAGGTAGTGTACATTTAATTGGTATGCCAGTATGAGTTGGCATTGTTTAATATTACTTTGATTCTAAGTTATGAAATATGACTTAGCAGTTTATGATAGAATGATAAGCATGTCAGATTAATAGGCTTGCTTAGGCTTAATGGACTACGTTTATTGGGCCCTTGCACCGGTCATAGCCCGAAAATTGGGTCGTGACATGCCTCTTCCTTAAAACCTTTGAAAAAGGTCCCTTAAATTGGCTCTAAGTGACCTAATTTCTAAAATCCCGTCAAATTTTTATTTTGGAAAATCATCCAACGTTGCAGCCTTGATTTCTTGGTGCCATGGCACTAAATTTTTTCCTTGGGAGCGCCACAGCCCTACTTTTTCAACGCTGTGGCACTAGGCTCAAGGGAAAATGTATGATGCACCAACCTAGCTCAACGCCGCGGCCATGGTTCTTTAGCGCCATAGTGCTATTTGAATGTTATTTTTGCCTTGATCTTTTCCAAACTGGGTAAAGTGGTAAACATTAAAGTTTTAGTCCTGTCTCTTACATTTCAAATGGCTTAAGAGGCACATCAATTAGACTTCTGTATTGAAAGATATACTCCAAATACAACATCATGTTTAGTCCATGCATACTACTGCAGTGCTCCAAATTAGACAAATATTTTGACCATGATCTGATTAAAACTAGGAGGCCTAGTAAACATAAAAGTTATAGCCCTTGCTCTTGGAGTTCTTGTGGTCCAAAAATCACCTTATTTGGAGTTCTTTAAAGAGAAATATGGTTAAAATACCAAAATATATATGAATGAAGTCATCACCAAACTTGCACGGATTTTCATCAAATGAGCCTTTTTCATCAGATATCTTACAAAAGTAATAAGAGAAATTAGTAATACTAGTCTTAAAGTAATTTAAAACAAAATAACATAATATTAAACTCTAATAACTTAAATTACTTACTCAACATGTAATCAAACTTACACTAGAAAAACACCTAAAATGCTAAAATCTGAACATAAAATCTGAATAGTCTAGCTTCTTAAGCCCTCAAAATGTGTCAAAATAACTGTATAATAGAGTTATCACACCCCCAAACTCAAGATTTTGCTAGTCCTCAAGCAAAACATAGAACAACATGCAATAACATAAACATGAAAGCATTTGACTAGAATTCAATTGCACCATTTCATTAATCACCTTTAATATGCTCAAAAGTCAATCCATATTCATAACTCTAGGAAAAACACCAATATTATTCAAGTTCATGTTTTAATCCAAATGCAAGCTTATCTTTAAATGCTTGTGTGTGTGTGCAATCTTTTCACCTAGAATATTGTACAATTTGGATAAGTTTATATTCATGCAAACTTCAAATTAGAAATATAATTCCATAAGTTTGCTTTTCATCTCTCTCTCCACTAATGTTGATTAACACTAAAGTAAGGATCAATAGGACTTTAATTAGTTTTTAATGTATGGCTAGGGTTAAAGTTGGATATGGGATAATGGATAGCTTAAATCACCTTAAGCACATAGTCAATCTAGAACTTATACGAGCTTTATTTTCCTTTACCTAGTATACCTCCTTTTTCATCAACCTTTTTCTTTTGCTTCACACTTCATTCTTTCTTTCCCTTTTTTCTTTTTCTCAATTTCACACCCTCAAACTTATTTCTCTTATTGGGTAGTGAGATGAATATAATCATATTCTAAACTTTTCTTCATTTTTCATCTTGACTACCTCTTTCACTATATGGCTCATAACACTTCCTAAATTGGCTTATGCACTTAGGAATGAGGTACGCAATAATTGTTGAAAATATTAATATAAGGTTCTAGGCTAAAAATTAAGTGTTCAAACAAAGAAAAGGTGTCATTAAGCTCAAAAGGGAAAATTAAAGATAATTTATGTAAAGGAAGGCTACAAAAGGCTCAAACTGTCCAAAAATGACCTAAATCATTTCGTTAACTAAGTGTAGTCTACAATTTCACCTTGAAAGAGAATCAAACAAATTCTAGAACTCAATACTTTATTTTAAAATTCACGTGCACATAAACCTTTTCTAAATTCATACACTGAATCTAAGCAAAAGACATAGTGCTCAAAATGTAGAAATTTCATCCTAATAGTAAAGCTTTGCATGAGAATTTACATAACACTCAAACAATATTCACATATTTCAAAGAATCAAGATAAGAATATAACTAGGTTCTCATCAGTTGATAGGTAAATTAAATGAAACTAGCACAATTAAATAGAGTTCAAATGCAAATGCACATGCGTAAAAAATTTAACAAAAATAAACTAGCCTAAACTATCAGAAAAATGAATAACAATAAAACTCTCCCCCAAACTTAAATTACATTGTCCTCAATGTGAAAAACTAAAAAAAATAAGGAAAAGTGTCACGACCCAAATTCCTGGCCATGACTAGTGCATGGGCCCAATGGACGTAGTCCACTAAGCCCATGCAAGCCTATTAATATGACCTGTTTATCATTCCATCAAAAGTTTCTAAGTCACATTTCATAACTTCGAATCAAATTAATACTAAGCATTGCCAACTTGCAGTGGCATTACCAATCAAATATACACGTATTGTCTAAAACATATATCTTAATAATTTACATGGGGTTTGTCTATACACAACAAAAGAGTACTTGACTTCCAACAGAGAGACTCAGGCAAAAGTACAGCTACTGAATGTCGAAACACCTACCAAGAGTCGAATCTACGAGGACATCTCGACCTAGTTACCAATTATCTCCTGATTTGAAAACATGAAGTTAAAAATGGTGAGTATAAACCCAGTGAGTGAACAAAGGAAGGGAACAAGCAAACAATTAGGAAGACTTAAAGAAATAATGGTGCATTTATCTTTAAAACAATGCAATTTAGTTTAGTTCTTATTAAAACCCCTCATGTAAACCCCAAATGAGTAAATCACTTGATGAAAAGGGTCTATGCACAACAAAGGTTTTGAAGAGTGAAAACTTTAATAGCATTCATGTAATTCAAGTCAAGTAAACGACGGGTCCTCACTGCAGTGGAAAGGCATTCTCGCTGCAGCGATATTGGACTCCAATTATCAACTGGCCGAGGGTTTCTTAGTTGGCCGAGGGTTTCTCACCAAACCTCCTTATTTCAAATTTAATTCATTAATTCTTAATGTTGGAAGTCTATGCTCAACTATGGTACAAAAGAAGTGAAAAATAGGGCAGCAATTGAACAAGATAATAAGCAAGACAGAAAGTTTCTCACTTCAGCGAGATTCATTCTTGCTGCAGCGAAATTCATGCCATAAAACAGAAAGTTTCTCGCTGCAGCGAGATTCATTCTCACTGTATCGAGAAGCTTCAGTAACATTCTCACTGCAGTGAGAATCATGTCAAGAAAACCCTCAAAAGCAGAGAGTTTTTTGCTGCAGCGAGAAACAGGACATCAACAACAAGTTTTCATTCCCTTAAGAGAAGGCCATTTAGTTGCAAAGACAAAATCAACTTAAACATGTTTTAGAAATTTTCTAAAGATCAACATGCAAGATTCACATGTACAAAACCATATACCATAATCATGAACTTTCTATAACACACATATCTATGCATGTGTATATATATATATTCTTCATCATGCGCACCCTCCCATCATAATCAGCTCATATGCACTTCCTACTAGCACATGGCTAGGTCATCATCGGCTTATATGCACTCCCACTCGCACATAGCCAAGTCAGCATTGGCTTATGCACACTTACACTAGCACATAACCGGGTCAGCATTGGCTTATGCGCACTCTCACTCGCACATAGCTGGGTCAGCATCGACTTATGTGCAGTCCCACTTGCACATAGCCGAGTCAATATCATTACACAATGTTATGCATCAATGCGCAACATATATTCGTATATATATATCAACATGATATAGGAGCATATAGGTTCGTCCTTTTACACATTTCACATTTTCACAACATCAAAACAATTTTTCAAGGGCTTGTTCCCCGGCACACATTTTTAAAGAAAAGTTGGAATAAATCATTCAAACGTTTCATACAAATACAATTATATCTCCCAAAATGATTTTGAAATGCAAGTTCACTCACCAGTATTTTATTGAACCTTTAGTCAACTCTAACTTCCCTAATGGTCCAAATGGGGCAATGGGGCTTCGTTGGAACTTATTATCACATTAGCATCACCATCAAGTCAATTCATATAGTTATAAATTCTAAAAGCTTTCTCTTAGCTAGCTTCCAATTGCCATTTAAGTGGCTATCTATGTTCACTATCCTAATCACTCTAAAGTGAATGAACAACCTTAACTACCGAAACACCCACAAGTCTAAACACTAATCATTTTCAACACTAAAAATCAATTCTAATTCATTACTCACCTTGGTAGCTTTGTATTTGAAATTCTTTCTAAAAACTTTCAAACTATTATTGAAGCTCCCTCTCTCTCTCTCTAAAATATCTAGCTAGTGAGAGAAAGTATGGAAATAAGAATTTTTTTTCAAGGGTTTTAAAGTGAGAGAGTGAAAGAGCACAAAGGTTCTACTAAAGGGTGCACAAAAACATGAAAATTAGAGCTAATTTGAGAGTGGTTATAGAGGTTTCATATCAAGCTTCCATGGAGAGGGAAACAAGTGTGAGATGAGAGGAAGAAGAAGAAGAAGAAGCTACTAGAGAATGAAGAAGCTGAAGGAAGAAAAAGATATTTATAGCTCAAGCTTATCCAACTCCATTTAAATTACGAAAATGCCATCAACTTGTTAGCTTGTTCTCCTTTAACTTTTTATGCAATCTTTTTACTCTTTTGACACTGAAACAAAGTCCATAATGGTTTAGAAATACTCAGTTTCACGAAACTTAGAAATTTTGACCCGAGATGAAAAATGACCATTTTGCTCCTATCGTGGAAATCATCATCATTTTTATTTCCCTTGTCATTTTACCCTTATTTGCATCACTCATTTATGCCTTAGGCCTACTTAGGCCTTAATATTGTTTAAAAACTTACTTTTAGGGGCTTACGAAAGAAATGACGAAACTACCCCTAGCTCGTGTTATTGTGTCTATGCCTAGTTACGAGCCTATAGAGATTAAGGTCTGATAAAAAGAAACTCCCCTATCAATGGTGACAGTGCATTGAAAGCTCTAATTTTCATCCTCTTTATCTTTGTGCTTTGCAAACCTATAGACTCAACAAACAAGCTAGGGAGAGGTTAGACTACTTATGTAAATAGAAAAGCAAAATTAACAAAAATAACTACTAAACTTAAGAGGATATAGCTTGGGTTGCCTCCCAATAAGCACTTCTTTATAGTTACTAACTTGACTATGATACCCCCTTTTTCACTTTTTCATCACCACAAAATGGCTTAAGGCTTTGTTTCATTACCTTGAATGCTCCAGTATATGTATTAAAATTTTTAGCATAGCCATATGACAAAACTTTTACCACCTTAAAGGTTTTCCACCAATATGGTTGAAGTTGCCATGGTAAGAGGTAAAGGTGTGAACTAAAGAGTGTCATGTGTTGTCCAACCTCAAAATCAAGATCACTAGAAGGTGGTAGATTATGCTCATCATAACACTACTTCGTGTAGGGATGTAGTGGCGGTGGATCTAACTCATGAGTTGATACTTGCTTACTTGCAAGTGGTGGAGTAGGATTGCTTTCACCTTCATTAGCTAAGTCCACTCTATAAAATTGAGTTGTGGAGGAAGGGTATTTTAAGGCATTAAAAATAGTAAATTCAACTACCCCCTCTCTAACTTTGAAAGTTATTTTACCTTCCCTTACATCGATTAGTGTGCCTGCAGTGGCTAAGAATGGACGTCTTAGTACAAATAGAACCTCTTGATCATCCTCCATCTCAAGAACAAAGAAGCCTACTAGAATGTACAATTTCCCAACTTTAAGCAAGACATCCTCTATAACGCCACAAGGGTGCCTTATTATTCTATTCGTTAGTTGCAAGGTGGTTGTAGTCGGTTGAATTTTCTTCAGCCCAATTCTTTTAGCAGCAGAAAAAGGCATAGTTAAGACACCAGCACCCAAATCACATAAAGCTTTTGAAAAATTAAAATTACTAATTGAGCAAGGGATAGAAAAACTCCTTGGGTCCTTAATCTCTAGTGGAGGCTTATTTTGAATTATTGCGCTGCACTCTTTAGTAAATGTAACTGTCTTGAAATTCTCCAATTTCTTCTTCTAAGTGAAAATGTTTTTCAGAAACTTCACATATGATGACATTTGTTCTGTAGCTTATCTAAAAGGAATGTTGATGTAAAGCTTTTTGAATACCTCAAGAAATTTTTGGAAGTGCTGATCAAGCTTTGGCTTCTAAAGGCACTAAGGAAAGGGTGGTGGTGGTAAAGTTGTCTCTACTTTTTTCTCTTAAATTTGCTTATCAGCTGTCTTAATCATTATTTCATTCTCAACAAGCTTATCTTGAAGAGTAGCTCGCCTAACACTATTGTCAACCTCATTTCGGCTTCTCAAGGTGATTGCCATAACTTGTTCCTTACCTTTTCTCCTTGGATCCACCTCTGTATCGCTAGGTAATGTTCCTTGAGATTGATTGTTTAATAAATTGGCAAGTTGACCAACTTGAGTCTCAAGGTTTTGAATTGATGTTGCTTGACTTTGAAAGAGTTGTTTGACTTTGTATAATGCTTTCATTTTAAGTCATATATCACCTTAGTAATTATTCAACAATTGGCTTTTTCTTAGATAGAGGTGCTCAGTTTTATTGTTGTAATCCTAGAAGTGCATTTGGCCTTGAAGCGGATGACACCCCTTAATTATTGGCCTAAGAGAAATTCAGATGACTTTTCTACCCTGGGTTATAAGTGTTGGAATAAAGGTTATTTTGCTATCTATTATTCACAAATTACACAGTTTTTGCTGAACTTGGACACTGATGACTAGCATGATTATCTCCATTAAACTCACAAGCTACAAAAGGACTTTGTAAACTATTAGTACCAAAAGATTCAAGAGTTTTAGTTAAGGTTGCTACTTGAGCTAAGAACGTTGTCATAGCATCAATGTCATGATTTCCATTTCCTTGACAATGATCAATTGATTGGCCACTGTTAATTATTTGCAAACATTTCCTCTAACAAATCATATGCCTCATTGATTGATTTAGCCATTAAAGCTCCTCGCACAGTAGCATCAATTATAGTCCGAACATGCCCACTCAAACCATTGTCAAAAGTTTGCACTTGAATCCACTTTGAGAGACCATGATAGGGACGACGCCAAGTAATTCTTTGTATATTTCGCAAGCTTTATACAACGATATTGAATCTTGTTGCATGGATGATGTGATGTCATTCTGCATTTTTGCTATCTTAGTCAGAGGGAAGTATTTGGCAAGAAATTTTGAGCAAGATCATCCCATGTTATTATAGAGCCGGCAAGGAGTGCATTTAGCCATGTCTTAGCTTTATCCCTCAAAGATAAGGGAAAAAGCCTCAACCGTATTGCATCATTTGTGACACTATTGTGCTTGAATGTGTCACATATCTCCCAGAAGTTTGATATATGGCCATTTGGTTCATCACTTAGAAGACCCCCAAATTGAACCAATGTTTGAATCATGGTGATGATAACTAGCTTGATTTCAAAATTGTTTGCTTTAATAGTTGGCCTCCAAATGCTCGATGGAATTCCTTGTACCAAAAGAACACCATAATCCCTTAAGCAACAATTGTCAGCTACTACATGCTCTTGGATTTGCTATTCAGCCTATTGATTAGTGATTGAATTTACTTGAGCAACACCTTGTTGATTCTCTTGTCGAAGTCTGCGAAATGTTCACTCAATTTTTGCATCACATGGGAGAGTCTCAAAGTTGTTTGCTATTCTCATACAACAACTGAACACAACTACAAAACAAAGAAATAAAACTTAAATTAAGACTAATCTGTAAAATTTTAATATTAGCAAATAACAAAGAAAACAAAATCCTCGGCAACAGCACCAAAACCTTGTTGTTTATTTTGCACACATAAGTATACGTATTGAACAACTAATATAGTGATGAAGTAGAGTATCATTTCCATGGAGATTTTTTCCTAAAGTTTCACAAGTACTAAAATTATAAAACAAATTAATCTTATTTAAGTAATCCGAAAAATGAAGAAAAACTAATTAAAAACAATTAAAAATCAACACTAAATAAACTAAAAAACTAAATAAGTGGAGAAAAGTTGTATATTAAAGACCTAGGATTATGGATTCATTCAACATTTCATTTGATACCAGTTTTTCTTGTTATTTATCTTTCCTGGGTGGTTTTACTAATGGAGAATCCAAAGTTATGGACAAGTCTCTGTCTAGTTGCTTATACAAATACCTAACGTAATTAGTTCACTATATGTCTATAGGAATCAATTAAATTAAGTTCATTAAGCCAGTGTCCTAATGTTGCTATGTATGGCAATAGGCATATGTCTACCCGAATCACGAATCAGATCACCTAAGTGACGTGAACATACATTATTCAAACCATAGTCTAATCTAAAATTTCTCTATCTAGTCTCAATTAGATTCACAAATCAATTAATTATTCGTCAAACAATCAAAATCATTAAGAAAATATTTGAATAAGCAAAATGACACCTATTAATGTTAAATAAAAGAGAAACTAAACTCAAACTACATGTTGAAATCCACCACAATCCTAGAAAAATAGTTTAGCTCATAATATCCAATAAAAACAATATCCAAAGAAATTTAGCCACGAATCCAAGTCAAAGAAATTAAGAAAAACAAAAAAGTAGTGAAAGAAACTAATTATTGAAGCTTTACAATCTCAATTCTTTCTCAAACTCTCTTGTTTTCTTCCTTTGTTCTTGGCTCTAGATATCCAAAATAATTGCTTGCTGCCTCTTCTCTAAAACCTCTGAAAAAGGTCCCTCAAATAGGGTCCAAGTCACTCAATTTCCAAAATCTCGTCAAATTTTTATTTTTGGAAAATGGTCCAGTGTTATGGCCTTGATTTCTTGGCATCGTAGTGTTGAATTTTTTACTTGGGAGCACCACAATAGTACTCTTTTAGTGCTGCAACTTTGGGCTCTCAAGAAAATGTATGATGCACCATTCTCGCTTAGCGTCACAACCATGGTTCTCTAGCGCTGTGGTGCTCTTTGAACGTGATTTTCACCTCTATCTAGTCCAAAATGGGTAAAAGTTGTAAACATAAAACGTTTATCCATGTACTTTCCAATGGCTCAAGAATCACGTCAATTGGACTTCGGTGTTGGAGGATATGACCCAAATACCACATCATGTTTAGTCCATGCATACTACTATAGTGCTCCGAATTAGACAAATAATTTGACCACCATCTGATCAAAATTGGGAAAAGTGGTAAACACAAAAGTTGTATCTCTTACTCTTGTAATTCTCTTGGTCAATGAATCACCTTATTTGGAGTTCTGTAGAGAGAGATATGGTTAAAATACCAAAACATATATGAATGAAGAAATCACCATACTTGCACGAATTTTCATCAAATGAGCATTTTTCATCAAATTTCCTACAAAAGTAAAAGAGAGATAAAAAATACTACTTTTAAAGTAATTTAAAAGAAAATAACCTAAAATTATACTCAAATAACATCAATTACATACTCAACATGTAATCAACCATAAATTAGAAATACAGCTAAAATGCCAAAATCTGAATATAAAATCTAAAAAATCTAGCTATTTAAGCCCCCAAAATGTGTCAAAATAACTCTACATATTAGAGTTCTTAATGTTAGGAACCTAATGGGTCACACACAAAGATTACTTTATAAATTAAAATGGGAGTCTGATGATTTACGTGGGACATAAATCACATACTAGGCATTTAACTTCTTTAAACTTAATTAAAAGCATTTAATTCAGTATTAGGCATGATTATAAATAGTTATAATTATAAGGCATTGATTGCAAAATATAAAGGAAATTAATTTTTTATTTTAATTTCCAAAGACTTAATTAAAAGAGTTTAATTAAGTAATAGGTTTAATATTATAATGTGTTATAATATTAAAGGCTTTACTGCAAAGTTGAAGTTATTTTGAGCTAACTATATAAGTTACCTTTTAACTGTTTTCTTAGAGCTTTTCACAATTGACAAACCTAGTTGTTAGAAATGAAGAAAAATGATTTTTTCTCTATTAACCGCCAACCACCTTTTAAAGAGAGATAATTGCTTGTGAAGCAAATTTCAATAGAGAGATTCGGCTATACTTGTGAGAAGTAAAAAAAGGACAAATGCTGTCTTCTTTGCTAGCATAAAGAAAGTTAAAAAGAAAACTCCTTCTTTTGCAAAAAGTTTGTCTTGCAATCATGTGTACTACCATTGAAGGCTAAGCACTTGAATGGCTAGGGTTCTTGCTCTTTATGGTGTTCGTAGGATTACTTCAAGAAAGTGCCATTGTGATTATGAGTTCAATTGGCAAGGCAACTTTTCAAATTTAATTTATTTTTAGGCTTTTATGTGTTAAAATCACCAAGGTGATCCATGGTTTGAGGCATGGTTTTGTCATTTAATTGATTTTGTTTTTCTTTTCACTATGTAATTTTTTGTCATATTGTCCATGCAAACCCAATGATAGTATCAAAGCTATCCTTGGCTCGATTTTAACACATTTGTATGTCTAATTGTTGTTGATGTCCTATTGAAAATGAATAGGAGGTGTTTGAATATAATCAACACAAATTAATTAAACATATAAGAATTGAATTAAATGACAATATGGTGTAGCTTAAGTGGGAGAATTCAATTCTACCTAGGTTGCTATTAGGTTCGATTTTCAGCCTATAAATGAGGTTTAAAGGCTTCATAAAAAGCTAAAAAATTAAGGAAGCAATGGTGATTAGAAATGTTCCAAGTAAGGTTGTGTTGGTATATGCCCTTGAGCCAATTGGATTGGTCAAGAAATATATATATATTGTCATTTAATGCATATTTAATCGCATAATTATATGTGATAGAGGTTTTCCTTCATGTTAGTGTAATAATAAAGAGTTATTAAGTACTAATTGGATGAAGCCCATGGAACATAAAGGCCTTGCAAGAGAATTGCAAAGTTGTTACAATTATGAGATCACTATGCATCAAAGCCATGTTTCTAAAATTGTTCCTAGTCATTGCATTGTCAAGACAAGGCATTGACAATGCTCAAAGACTGGTACATGTTAAGCCTCCTTACTTGAGAAGTAAGCAATCAATCATAGTCCAAATTTCAAGCTATGATTGACGCATGGGCCCAATGGGCATAGACCACTAAGCCTAGGCAAGCCTATTTATACAATTCTGATCATTAATCCCAACCATCATTTCTAAAACCACATATTGTAATTCTCAACTAAAAATATTTCAGTAACATTTTATAGTGACCCAATACTCACGATTTTATTATGTCAAAATAATGTCACCCATATGCCAACTCATAATGGCATCAATACTCAAATATACATATTTGACTTATAACATGGATTCTAGCAGATTACATTACATTTACATGTTCATAGGTAACAGACTCTTGACCGTTAGTGGAGAGACCGTGGGTGAAGGTACAGCTATCGAGATGCCATAGTACCTACCGAGAGGACGAGCATACGTGGACACTCAATCTAGGTCCCAACTGTCTTCTAATCTAAAAACATGAAGTTTAAAACATGAGTATAAAACTCAGTAAGTGAACATAAGAAAGGAACAAGCAATAGATAGGAAGAATTTGGAAATCATGATGCACTTGTTTCAAAAACAATGCAATTGATTTAATTTCTTACTAAAAACCCCTCATTTCAAACTTTGATTAATAACCTCATAGTGTTTCAAAAAACCATGATCAATCCATGAAGTTAAATGGGTGAAAAATATGTCAAAATCAAGCAAGGTAGCAAACATGGCAGCAAGTTTCTCGCTGCAGCGAGAAATAGTCTTAGTTTGCATATGTTTTAGTTTTTCTAGCATATCTCCTACTACATAAGTTCAATTGACTTGATATTTAAACCATTAGAAAACTAAGAGGAAGGGATACAACTTTTATGTTTACCACTTTCCCCAGTTGTGACAAGAAAATGGTCAAAATTATTGTCAAATTAGAAGCACTGAACTAAAATTTAAGGTCTACCCGAGAGTTTCTCGCTGCAGCGAGAATCCTTTTTTGCTGTAATGAGAAACAAGACTGGTTTGTGCCCCCACCACCCTCGAGTTTCTCATTCTCGCTGCAGCGAGATTTAGGGTAGAGGACAAATTAAGGGATTTTCACATGCCACAAAATCCATTGCTACCATATTGCACATCAAAGTGAACACATTGACAATAATCAAGTTTCTCATTATTCATTTCAATCACATATTATAATCATAAACTTTCTATCACATATACATATATAAAGATACATAAACACATACACCACCCCACTTCATTCATCGTTATAGCCGAGTCATCATCATGACCTTATGCGCACTCCCTATTCGCACATAGTCGGGTCATCATCGGCTTATGCGTACTCCTTACTCGCACATAGTCGGGTCATCATCGGCTTATGTGCACTCCCTACTTGCACATAGCTAGGTCATCATCAGCTCATGCTCACTCCCACATCGCACATAGCTGAGTCATCATTATCACACAACATTATTCATCAATGCACAACACATATTCATATATATACATACCAACATAATATAGGAGCACATGGATTTATCTTTTTTTACACATTTCACAATTTCACAACATCAAAACATTTTATCAAAGGCTTGTTCCCATGCATAATTTAATGAAAACCAAGTAAAATCATTTAAATGCTTCATCCCAACACATATGTATTTCCCAAAAACACTTTGATGCAAGTTCACTCACCGGTCTTGTTGATTTTTTTGCTTGACTCTAGCCTCAACTAATGCCCCAAATGGACATGTGAGGCCTTGTTGGAACCTGTAAACACACAATATCACCAGCAACCCAAATTGGCATTAATATAATTCCAAAAGCTCTTTCCTAAATCAAGTTCTACTCGTTATTCCTAACTAGTTTCCAATTGCTTTTTGATTAGCTATTTATTCTCTCTACTCTAGTATCACTAGAAATAAATAAACAAACCTCAACAATAAAACAACTCACAACTCTAATTACTAGCCATTATCAACAGCCTAAAATCAATCCTAATTCATTACTCACCATGGTGAATTTGTAGTTGAACTCTTTCTCAAGAATACTCAAGCTATCATGAAAAATCCCTCTTTTTCTCTCTCTAAACTTCCAACTAGTGAGAGAAAGTATTGAGGAAAGACTTTTGAGGGTCCTTGAGGTGTAGAAGTGAAAGAGCATGAAACACCCTATGGAAAAGTGCTCACAAGCATGAGAATTAGAATTAACTTGAAAAAAATATGGAAGTTTCAAGGTTCCTTCCCATGGAGGATGAAGAAAAACGTGAAATGAAGAAAAAAGTTGAGGAAGAAGAAGAAGTTGCTGGAAGTTGTTGAAGCTTTAGATATTTATATCTAAAACTTATTCAATTCTCATGTAATTTACCAAAATGCCCTCCATAAGGTGACTGTGTCTTTTTCTTTCCTTTGGTTCAACTTTTTACTCTTTAGACACTGAGACAAAGTCCATAATGGTGTAGAAGTACTTGAGTTCACAAAAACTTAAAAATTTTGACTCGAGGTGTAAAATGACCATTTTGCCCCAATTTCATAAGTCATCACTATTCTTATTTCCTTCGTTACTTTATCCTTATTTTCATCATTCATTTATGCCTTAGGCCTACTTAGGCCTTAATAACATAAAAAAACCCACTCGTAGGAGCTCACCAAGAGAAATGACGAAATTACCTCTAGTTAGTGTTATCGCGTCTACTTCTAGTTACATGTTTATAGAGGTCGAAATTTCATAGGCTTACTTTTGAATTACCCTTTTAACTAAGTAATCAACCTCAAATGGGCATCCGATAAGCTTTGTTAGCCACCATCTCAAAGTACGGGGTACTACACGATCGATCTCATAGATTGAAGTATATGGGATACTTGAGGATAACGTGTAGGTGCTTGTTAAAGAATAAGTTCACTGAACATGACCCGCTATGAGAACTCCATTTGGTATTTCACTCAAGTGTCTATGGAAAATGTTCTCATCTGATAGTCGTGCAATTAGTCTTTGGACTTGAGACACCAAGTCATCTTGTATGGGGAATGACATACTTTGATTGCACCCTTACGAGTTTGGAAGCAACTAGATGCCTAAACAGGGTACTTTTGGGTATGCCATGAAGCATGCAAAGGTGAATGAGTAGTCAAGAGAGGATTCATCAGCCCTAGTGATATGAAGGGATGTATTTCACTTGTTCTCAATTCTTGATTAACTTGTATAAAGTCTTTGGCCAAAGCACGATGAATTTGAGGAAAGTAAGTTTTCTAATGTCACGACCGAGAACTCCCATCGGGCTCGTGACAACCGCCCGACGTCCCGATAGGCACTCATTATCCCGAATGCCGATCGGAATCCCGCAAGGCTTAGCATCAGCTTTCGCATCTCCCCGATGAGCGACAGTTATTAAATCTCGCATTTCAAGAAATCATAAGTCGTTTCCAAATCAAAACAATAAAATATTATTTTCTGGCTCACAAGGGCATTTTCGTCAATTTTTTTTTAAAATACCGAAACCCGTCAAAAACATGGTGTAAAAGCTAAATATATTCATACATACTTTAAATCAAATAACTGAAGTATAAAATTACTTTTACAATGACACGTGGGCCCCCAACTGACCAAGAAGGTGTAGGGCTACGAACCCTTACTTTGTAGGATGCAGCTCCAAGATTAATTCTCGTCTTAATCAACTATCAACAAACTATCCTGAGCCTGAAAAATGGATAAGAAGAGGGGTAAGATTACATAATCCCAGTGAGTAAACAATTACCATCAAAAGCATCTAAAGCCGAGTAGATTGAGATAATATAAAACGTTATATTTCAATAATGTTCATAACGCAAAACTCGTTTCAATCTATACCAAACAATTTCTTTTCATCAAAATTTCTCTACTTATGAATTTCTTAAACTTGGCCCCTACCAGAATCATTCTCGCGAGTACCTTCGTCAAGGTATCCCACTGAGACCGCCAAGGTTGTTAAATGTCCCATACCCGTAAACATATTTTCACATATGACACACAGTCGTTCCTTGGCGTTGGTTAAGTCTCACTCTCACGTGGTGGCCCTAATGTGAGGTGCACTCAAATCTTACCTCAGGAGATACTTCGTCCAATATCTCCCTCCAGAGATAAATATATAATTGGGTTACTGTGCCTCTCTCATAGGCTGTCCACGAAAACCCCCACCATTGCAATGACCGTGTAATATACCACCAGACCCATAAAGATTTCAGTAGCATAATATGGCGAATAAAATTTAATCTAGTCTACCGAGACCAATCCAAAGCTGTTCATATATTTCATGCCAACCCCAAAAATTTAGCCATCATGCTACCATAGTGTCATAAGCCACAATTTCAATAACATATAAAATCATAAATTTCAACACAGTCTCCATATACTCAATTTTCCCAAAACAATATTTGATTTTAAAACTAGTATAAATCTCATTTTTATTAAAAAAAACATTTTAATTGGAAAACATAATATTTTATAATTT
Organism: Theobroma cacao; assembly: GCF_053813885.1. NCBI lineage: Eukaryota > Viridiplantae > Streptophyta > Magnoliopsida > Malvales > Malvaceae > Theobroma > Theobroma cacao. The sequence continues at coordinate 23,550,535 of NC_142643.1, forward strand.
AAACTCACCATTTAATAAAAGCATCAAACAAGTATAATTACTCTAGATATTTAAGACAATAAATTGTCCACTCACAGTTCTAGGGGTCGATGTACTCGTAATCCCAATCTTCAAGCATAATCTCTATACTTTTACTAGTGTAATTTGCTTACCACCTATCCACAATGTACAATACAGAATTCACCACATTAATGCTTGACCATTATAAAATCAATTCAGGCTTGGTGTATATGCGTGATATGATATGCAAGTTATCCGACGACCGTTCAAATGCGATGCTGACTTAATTCGGCCTATTATCCGATTAAATGACAATTGTGTCCGATTTGGCTCCAAATTGCTCCATTTCATTTCTAGTACCTCAATTCACCAAACATTATTCAAATAACACCAATTTCAGCATCAAAACCCTCCCATTTCTTCATGGAAAAATTCGGCCATTATAGTGCACTAACATCTTGATTTTTCCTACTTAATTTTCTTACCATTATTCATCAATTTCTAAGCCATTTCTCTTGAAATAATAACAATCCATCACCCACACACATCAAAGAAGATTCGACAAATGAAGATTCATGGGAAAAATGGATTCTTTTCTTGTTGTTTTGCTTCTAAATATGCTAAACTAAACTTAATCACTAACATAACGTAAAATCAAACAATTCCAACTTCATTCTCTCTCCATACCCATTTTGACCAGCCATGAAATCACCATGAAAACATGTAATTTAACCATGAAAAATAAGGAGAAATGCTTAAGGAAAATATATTTCAAGTTGAAATTGAAAAATCTTACCTTTTTCACTTGTTTTCCTTGATTTTCCACACTTTTTCTCTTGAAATCCTCCACCTAGGTTTTGTTCTTGTTTTTCCTTTCTTTACTTTTGTCTTGGCTGAATATGGAGAAGAAGAATGGGCTGATTTATATTGATTTTTAAGTTAAATAATAAAATATCCTAAGCTTGACACATGGCATGTTTCCATTGGTCCATTTTTAAAACTTTAAAAATTTTAAACCTTTTATCTCCACCACATGATTAATCAAAGGTCAAAATGAGGAAAAGGGAAGACCATGTGCTGGACAAATGTCCTGGTGGTGAAAAATTACAATTTTGCCCCTAGGGTGGCAAAATTACCATTTTACCCCTATACTCCAAATTATATTGAAAATTAAAATTTTTCACTTCTAAACCTCAAATCATACTCCAATAAGTCAAATGGGACCAAAAAATCTTTTCTAAAATTCCCATCTTGTCCCTAGGTGGCAAATGACCATTTTGCCCCTATATAGTTAAAATTTTAGTTTGACTCCAAATTGATCCTCGAACTCCGAATTACCATTTTGAGTCATCCCTGCACTGTGAAACTCTTAATTTCACTTTAAAATTCCTATTTAAACTAGTTCGAGGCTTAATCGACTTAATGGTACCATTAGGGGCAATATCGTCTTTTAACGATTTCTTGAACTTTCTAAATATGCAAACATTCTATTGAGCATGTAAATGACGTCGTAATTATTTTATAGAATAGGGTTTGACATCTAAATTCATAAGGTTAGTCATGGATTATGGGAACTAATATGGAATGTTATAAGTAGACATTGAGCCATGCTTAATGACATATTCAGGATATTTGATGAAAGGACCGTATTGCACTGAGAGGCTTATCACTGAAGGGCTTTGTCAAATTCTTTAATTGACTCTCTAACATTTGAGTGGTCATGATGTATTGCTAGATGCCGCTCATGATCTATAAAAATAAATTAATTTTCAAATTGATATTTGACTATCATTTATATTTATTGCCAACATGTTATAAGCCTAATGGTTCACACACACTAAGTGACATGATTGAGATTAAATAAGGATAATTAATTAAGTTAGGCTTAATTAAAAGAGACCAAAACAAAATGGGAAATTAATTAAGTTTTTAGAGACTTAATTAAATTAAAATACAACAGTTGTATTTTAATTTAATTAAGTTTTTAGGGTTACAAATTAGTTTTGCTATATAAATATATTATATTAGCAAACTAGAACTTGAAGCCTAAAAACCACTTCTGAGCTGTTTCATAAAATAAGAAAAGAAAAATAGTTTTCTTTGTCTAACAAAAAATAAGATTCAACAATAATTTTTTGTCCTTTTGTTTTAGAAACAATACTTGCTAGCACAGGTAAAAAATCTTACCTTTGAAAAGGTCTTATTCAGTCATTGTGTGGATTACTGTTAGAGGACAAACACTTTGGGTGGCTAAAGATTTCACAAATCCTAAAGGTGAAGAAGCAAAGATTTGGATTTAATTGGCTCTTGATTACAATATCCAGAGCAACATATGTAACTTTTAAACTTACTAGTGTTCATTATTAATTTAAAAGTTACATGAAAAATACAAACATTGATCTTGTAGGGTTCGACTGTTTCTCCGATTAAATATTATTTTATTTTTTCGCTACGTTACTATTTTAATTATTGATTATTTTTCATGTTTGAGCATAAGGTTGAATCCCAGCAATGGTATTAGAGCCTTTGTTTGATGTTTTTCATGTAATAAGCATGCATGATTCTTGGTGATAATTAATAGGATTGATTTGTGTGTTGATTTGGTATATATCAATTTTAAAGGCTTTCTTAAAAATTTGTTTTTCTATTTTAATTCAAATCTGGACAGCATGTAATTAATTCATTAAAACATGTTTTAAAGGGTTTAAGATCATGTTTAGTCGAAGAATTAATGACTGGATTAAAAGGCTTGCGAAGACAAGTTTAAACCAAATAGTTTTAAGGTGTTTTGGGAACTAATGTACCAATTATTTTTACGAACATTGTTTAAGTGTTTTGAGCAATTTTTAATTGTTAAAAATTAGTTTTATTAAATTAATTGTTGCATGTTTCAGCTAGACTTGATTTAGTACGAAAAAGGTTCATAAAAATCATGTTTCCGAGTCCAAAGCAACAAAGATTCAATGCAGAAAATTTTGGACAGCTATGATCAATTTTGGTGGCTTAATTCTTCAGGAATTTTGTGTATAATTGTTAAACACACTTGCTGGAAATATCCAGCAACCTTTTTATGAGTTTGACTCATGATTTATAAAGTTTTAAGAGCACTTAAATACCATACATTTTAATTTTGGGTGATTCATAAAAAATAGGAAATTGTTTCCTACTTTAAAAGAAGTTCTTAAAATTAAGGATAATATTTTGATTTGGGAAATTCATAGGAAAAAGTTTCCTACTTTAAAAGAAATTCCTAAAGTTATGTGATAGCATTGAACTTTTCTTAAAATTTAGGTTTGACTAGAAGTTTCCAAAATTTGGTAAGTCACCATTTAGGTAACTTAAACAACATACAATTTAGGAAACTAATCCATGTTCTAAACATTAGAAATTAAAATGTTGTCTTAGATATATTTTAGGAAGTTTACCTAAAATAAAATGGTTTCCAAAATTAAAAGGAGTTTTAGTTATGGAAAGAATTAAAATGGAAAGTCTTAAAATGGAAAGTTTTATTTCAATGAATTTCTACTAAGAAATAAAAAGTAAAAGGTTCACTTTAAGTGTTTTGAAATTGGGAATTTCTTAAACACTAAATTGAATTAAAACAATTACAAATAATTTGAGTCTTGCACTTTAAGTGAATTAATTGATGCTTTTCTCAAATAACACACAAGATCACCAAGTGCTATTGAGCTTGCATTTATTTCTATGCTTTTGATTGTGATTATAAAGAATGAGGATGATTATGGACTTAGACCTTAGAATATTAGGTCACGGATGGTTAAATTTATTTCTCTTCGTATTTATTTTAAAATAGGGTCTGCGCACCCTGCCTTATCTCTATTTTCTCTAGGTTGTAAAATTCTTTTCTCACCTAACTCCCCTCGAATGTAACTCGAGGTTTCTTGATTATAAAATGTAATTAGTTACATCAAAGTGTAAAACTAGGGTTAGATAGAAAAATTTTTGTAATTTGAATAGGAAATCCAGAGGTGTAATGGAGATTCAAGGAGATTACAAGCAAAGGTTGAAGATGATGTTTGTGTAAATCCTCTATGTCACAGCCCAGTTTCTGGGCCATGACAGGTGCATGGGTCCAATGGGCATAGCCTTCTAAGCCCAAGCAAGCCTATTTATATGACTTGTTCATCATTCCATCAAAAGTTCCTAAAGTCACATTTCATAATTCCAATTCAAAAAAATGCTAAACATTGCCAACTCATAGTGGCATTACCAATCAAAATATACATATATTGTCCAAAACATACATCTTAATAATTTACATCGGGTTTGTCTATACACAACAAAAGGGATACTCGACTTCCAGCGGAGAAACTTGGGTGAAAGTATAGCTATTGAATGCTCAGATACCTACTAAGGAGATGAATCTACAAGGACACCTCGACCTAGTTACCAACTGCCTCTTGATTTGAAAACAGTGAGTATAAACCCAGTGAGTGAACAAACGAAGAGAACAAGCAAACGATAAGAAAAGTTAAAAGAAATCATGATGCACTTATTTTCAAAAACAATGCAATTTAGTTTAGTTCTTATTAAAACCCCTTAGTAAACCCTTAATTGGTAAATCACTTGATGATGATGGATCCATGCACAACAAAGAATTTGAAGAGTGAAAACTTTAGTAGCATTCAAGCAAGTGAAGCAAAATGACTGATCCTCGCTGCAGCGAAAAGGCATTTTCGCTGTAGTGAAATTTGGGCTCAAATCATCACGTGGTTGAGGGTTTTCTCACTAAAAACCACTCATTTCAAACTTAATTAATTAATTCTTTGATGTTGGAAGTCCATGATCAACTATGATGTTAAAGAAGTAGAAAATATGGCAGAAACCAAACAAGGTAGCAAGCACAACAAAAGGTTTCTCGCTGAAGCGAGAATTTATTTTCACTGCAACGAAACCACCTATAGACATCTTGCTGCAGCGAGAATGTATTCTCGCTGTAGCGAGTTACAGGACTGCAGCCAGCCTCCCAACTCGAGAGTTTCTCGTTACAACGTGAAAGCGAGAAACAGAACACCAATAAGAAAGTGCTCATTATATCAAGAAAAGGCCATTCTGCTGCAATAACAAAATCAACTTGAAAATACTTAGCAATTTTCAAGGTTCAACATGTGAGATTTCACATACATTACAACCATATACCATATTCATGAACTTTCTATTGCATAAATATATATATATATTCATATATAAACGTCAATACCACCACTGCCTCACCTAGCTCATGTGCAACCCCCACATCGTGCACATAACTGGAGTCATCATGTGCATCCCCCACATCGTGCACAACTAATACCGCCGTGTACATCCCCCACATCGCACACAAGCAATATCATCATCCACAGTCCCGCACCCGTCATTACTAGCATGTACATCCCCCACATTGCACACACACATGGTTGTATTTATTACACAATATTAACTATCGATACACAACATATATATATATATATCAGCATTCTATAGGAGCACAAGGATAAATCTTATTGCACACTTACCACATAAAATATTTTAATAAAGGCTTGTTCCCATGCATAATCTTTAAGGAAAAATCAAATAAAAATCATTCACATGCTTCATCCAAATACCAATGTATTTCCCATAATATTTTAAATGAAAGTTCACTCACTTTGGTTGATTTGTAATTGAATTTCTTTTCAAAATTCTTCCAAGCTAATAAGGGAAATCACTTCCTCTCTCCCTACACGTCCAACTAGTGAGTGAATGTACTTAAGAAAGACTTTTGAAGGCTGTTGAGGTGTAAAAGTGGAAGACCATGAAAAAACCCTATGAAAGGGTGTAGAAAAACATGAGAAATAAAGCTAATTTGGGGAAGTTTTAAAGGTTTCAAAGGATACTTCCATGAAAGGTGCAAAGAAACGTCGAATGGAAAGGAGGATAAGAGAAAGAAGAAGAAGAGGAGTTGCTGGAAAACTCAAGAAAAGCTGTTGGAGATTAGATAGTTATAGTTAAAGTTTATCCAATTTTCATACAATTTACAATAATGTCCTTAACAAGGCCACTTGTCTTCCTTCTTTCCTTTATGCACTCTTTTTACTCCTTTAATACTAAGACAAAGTCCATAATAGTCAAAAAGTACTCTAGTTCATGAAAACTTAAAAATTTAGGCTCAAGGTGCAAAATGACCATTTTACCCCTACCATGGAAATTATCAGTATTTATATCTTCTTCATTTATTTTACCCTCATTCATTTATTCCTTAGGCCTACTTAGACCTTAATAATGTCTGAAAGCCTACTTATAGGGGCTCACCATGAGAAATGATGAAATTACCCCTGGCTCGTGTTATCGTGTCTACACCTAGTTACGGGCCTATAGAGGTCGAGGTCTCACACCCTAGGAATTTGACCAACTAATTTCCTTAATGGCTTTAGGAAATTAGAATTAGTAAAGTCCATAATCATCCTAGTATTTGGCATGAGATAGATTTATTTTTAGTATATATATATATATATGATATATATGAAATGCGATAAATGCTATGCATGTCAACAATGCCAAATCAATGAGACCTTAATAATTAATGAATTAATAAATAAAAATCCTGTGAGACCCTGTCAAGCTCGATTAAAAGACGGTATTGTATCGAGTGGTACAACTAAGTTAAATCGAGCCTTGAACTAGTTCAAATAGAAATTCTAAGAGGAATTTGAAAATTTTAAAACTAACAGAATGGTTTAGAATAGTGATTTGGAGTTCAAGGTCCAGTTTGGAGTCCATCAGAAAATTGACCAATTAGGGACAAAACGGTCATTTTACCATTTGATGATTAAATGGAGATTTTTAGCCAAGATTTGATCACATTTGACCAAGAATAATTATATGAAATATAATTATGATTATTGGAGTATAAAATGATGTTTAGTAGTGAAAAATTGTGATTCCCGGTATTTATAGAGTAGAAGGGCAAAATGGTAATTTTGCCACTAGTGGACTAAACGAAAATTTTTTTAAACAATTTTTGCCCCATTTGGTTAATATTGATCAATAGTAGTGTTATTTTAGGTTGAAAAGTAGAAATAATGAGATTCCGGTACATTTCGGAGTATAAGGGCAAAATCGTAATTTTTTTGTCTCGGGGGCAAATCAGTAAAATTTTCGGCCCAGCACTTGTCAAGACCAAGGGATTTTAATTGTGGTAGGATTGGATAAATACCAGAATATTTGTGGTGGAAAATTAAGAAGAAAAAGTCAAAAAGTTAAAATTTTGGCCAATAAGCATGTGACACATGGCATGCTTGATTATTTTATTATTTTCTATAGAAATCAGCCCATTAAATCCCCAATTCCCTCACCATATTCGGCCTAGACATCCAGCAACCAGAAAAAAGGAAGAACAAAAGGAAAAACAAGAAAACCTAGGTGGAAATTCAAAGAAAAAGTGAAGAAATCAAGGAAACAAGCTAGGTAAGTTAAAATTTCTTTAATTCTCCTTGATACCTAGCTTACCCATGCTTTTGTTCTTGATTTCCATGGTTGAATATTGAGTTATCATGATGAATTCAATTCTGAAAAATGGGTATGGAAGAGGAATTGTTGTTGGAATAATTTGATTTTAGACTATGTTAGTGTTTAGAGATAGTTAAGCATGGTTATGAACAAAAACACTAAAGAAATATTTAATTTCTCTAGGGTTCCTTGTTGGCTGAACCATGAGGGCTGAATATCAATGGGGGATTGTTTTTATTTCAAGGAAAATGGCATGGAAAATGATGAAGTAAGGTGAAACGGTTATGTAGAAAAAATTCGATGCTAGTACACCAAATGACCAAATTTTTTTTCTATAAGGAATTGTGAGGGTTCTAATGCTGAATTTGGCTTTATTTAAATGTATGTGGTAAATTAAGGTATTAGAGGAGAAATGAATTAATTTAGAGGTGATTTGGACACAATCGTCGATTAATCGGGTGATCGGTCGAATTTAATCGATACCGTGATTAAGCGGTAATCGGGTATATTTGTGCATTTACATATCAAGCATTAGTAGTTTAAATTAATTTATATCAATTTAGGGACAATATAGTAAATTCCTCGACTTGGTTATTTGTCAAGGTGGTGAGACGTCCGGAAAAGGCAAAGGAATTACGCCTGAGGACTATTAGTCAGAGTTCACCCGGAATCCGAATTTTCGACACCTGTGAGTGGACTGCCTATCAAAATTGTTTTGGGAATATGACTGTTTTGAACAAAGTGTTTGAATGATTTTATGCAATTTTTCATGAAAATGAATGCCTTGGGAACAAGCTTTTGAGAAAAGGTTTATGTTATGAAATGTGGTTATTATGGATTTCTATGTGGCTGCATTATGTTGATATACATATGTGCTTGAATATAATGTTGTGTAATTATGTTGACTCGGCTATGTGCGAGTAGGGAGTGTGCATAAGCCGAGGATGACCCGGTTATGTGCGAGTAGGGAGTGCGCATAATCCGGTGATGACCCAGCCATGTGCGAGTAGGGAGTGCGCATGAGCTGGTGATGATGATGATGGGTTGGTGAGATGATGATGATGGGTATATACGTATATATATATACATATGTAAATGTGTGTGATATAGCAAATTGATGGACAATGATTTATGGTTGTAATGTACGTAAAATTTGACACATTATACTTTGAGAATTTTCATGAATGTTAGGTTGATTTTATTAGTTTAGTAGGATGGCTTTTGTTGAGTGAGGAAAAATGTTTATCTTGTTGCCTTGTTTTCACTGCATCGAAATTCATGCTCGCTGTAGCGAAAAAAAAAACTCTGGGGTTTGGAGGGGTTTTAAATAGGAATGAACTAAATTGCATTGTTTGAAACAAGTGCATCATGATTTTAAATTTTTCCTAATTGTTGCTTGTTCCCTTCCTTGTTCACTCACTGGGTTTATACTCACCATTTTCAAATTCATGTTTTCAGATCACGAGGTAGCCGATAATTAGGACGAGGTGTCCTTGTAGATCTGTGTACATCTTCTGGTAGGTGTCTCGGCATTCGGTAGCTGTATATCCATCCGAGTCACTCCGCTGGAGGTCGAGTATTATTTTGTTATGTATAGATGAACTTAAATGTAAATTTTAAAAGAGTAATGCCAGTACGAGTTGGCAATGTGTATCACTATTTTGACTCAAAGTCATGAAATACGACTTAGTGATAATAAATAGAATCATAAGTAAAATAAATAATAGGCTTGCTTGGGTTTAGTGGATTACGTCCATTGGACCCATACGCCGGTCATTACCCGGAATTTGGGTCGTGACAGTATTGGTATCAGAGCCCTAGGTTTGTCTAGGTCCTAGAACTTCCTTTTTGTTAGTCCAGCGGAGAGTCGGGTCTTTATGTGGGAACTTCAGTTGTAAAGTGTGAACCGCGGCACATTTTACAACCAAATGACCGCATAGATTCCCTATCTTAGAAACCACCTGTTGCTTTAAGTATGATTATAATATGTGTTTAATAACAGGCGTTTGCTTTTGTCTAGGTAAGAATGCCGCCTAAGACACGAGCCGCCTCAAGACGGGCAAGGGAGCAAGATGTTCCCATTGAGATGGCAGATAGACCACGGGCATCCACCCAGAGAGGCCGAGGTAGACGTGGCAGGGTCACTAGGCCGGTGGGGTTGGATACGCCTGTGAGTAGGCAAGAAGAGGGACAGTCCTCAGGTGATGTAGATAGACACCCAGCTAGGGGTATTACTATTGAGGATTTGGCGGCAGGCCTACAGGGAGTTAACCGGGTTGTAGAGATGATGGCGACCCGCATGGAAGATATACAAAGGGTAGTAGAGGGGAGACCTACAGTACAAGAATCCCCTAGCTCCCAAGGACAGGCCGATCACCAACATCATGAGGAGGAGAGGGGACATCTAGATATTTCTCTTCCTGACTTTCTCAAGCTTAAGCCTCCAACATTTACAGGGTCTGATGCATCGGAGAAACCCCAGGTTTTCTTGGATAAGATGGAAAAAATTTGTAAAGCCTTGGGATGTTCTAGTGTTCGGTCAGTTGAGCTAGCCGCCTTCCAATTAGAGGATGTGGCGCAGGAATGGTATAGCTCTTTATGTAGAGGCAGACCGACTAATGCAACACCGTTGGCCTGGAGTGAGTTCAGTGTAGCCTTCTTAGATCGATTCTTACCACTCAGTGTGCGTAATGCCAGAGCTAGAGAGTTTGAGACTTTGGTACAGACTTCAAGCATGACGGTGTCTGAGTATGACATCAAGTTCACGCAGCTAGCTCGTTATGCGCCCTATCTCGTTTCTACTGAGGAGATGAAGATTCAGAGGTTTGTGGATGGGTTAGTGGAGCCATTATTTAGGGCTGTGGCATCCCGAGATTTCACTACCTATTCTGCAGCAGTGGATCGTGCTCAACGCATCGAGATGAGGACCAATGAGAGTAGGGCTGCGAGAGATAGAGCAAAAAGGGGCAAGACAGAGGGTTATCAGGGCCGTAGAGATTTCAGCAGTGGTGGTTCATCTTCTAGCCGTCAGGGTCCACAGAGGGACTCACGGTTACCGCAGCAGGGGAGTGACGCACCTGGTGCTAATATTAGGGTGGGACAGAGAACCTTTAGTTCTAGGAGGCAGCAAGATTCTAGACAGAGTAGTCAAGTCATTCGCTCTTGTGATACTTGTGGGAGACGACATAGTGGACGGTGCTTCCTTACTACAAAAACTTCTTACGGGTGCGGTCAACCTGGGCATATTAGGAGGGATTGTCCGATGGCACATCAATCACCAGATTCTGCTCGTGGTTCCACTCAGCCAGCTTCATCTGCTCCGTCAGTTGCTGTCTCATCTGGCCGGGAGGTTAGTGGATCGAGAGGTAGAGGTGCGGGTACTTCCTCTCAAGGCAGACCATCTGGGTCCGGACATCAAAGTTCTATTGGTAGAGGCCAAGCGAGGGTGTTTGCTTTAACACAGCAGGAGGCTCAAACATCCAATGCCGTGGTCTCAGGTATTCTCTCCGTTTGTAATATGAATGCTCGAGTACTATTTGATCCTGGTGCTACCCATTCTTTTATCTCTCCATGTTTTGCATCTCGGTTGGGTAGAGGTCGTGTTAGGAGAGAGGAACAATTAGTGGTGTCTACTCCTTTAAAGGAGATATTTGTGGCCGAGTGGGAATATGAGTCATGTGTAGTGCGAGTCAAGGACAAAGACACTTCGGTGAATCTAGTGGTGCTAGACACCTTAGACTTTGATGTAATCTTGGGGATGAATTGGTTATCACCCTGTCATGCTAGTGTGGACTGCTATCATAAATTGGTTAGATTTGATTTCCCCGGTGAACCATCATTTAGTATTCAGGGGGATAGGAGTAATGCTCCAACCAATTTGATATCGGTCATATCTGCCAGAAGATTATTACGACAGGGTTGTATAGGTTACTTGGCTGTTGTAAAGGATAGTCAGGCAAAGATTGGAGATGTAACTCAAGTGTCGGTGGTGAAGGAGTTCGTGGATGTATTTCCTGAAGAGCTACCAGGTTTGCCTCCTGAACGGGAGGTTGAGTTTTGCATAGATTTGATTCCCGACACTAGACCTATATCCATACCCCCATATAGAATGGCACCTGCAGAGCTTAAAGAGCTTAAGGATCAGTTGGAGGATTTGTTGGATAAAGGTTTCATACGACCTAGTGTATCCCCATGGGGAGCACCAGTGTTATTTGTGAAGAAGAAAGATGGGTCACTTAGGCTGTGCATTGATTATCGACAGCTTAATAAAGTGACGGTGAAGAATAAATATCCTCTCCCAAGGATAGATGATTTATTTGATCAACTACAAGGAGCACAATGTTTTTCTAAGATAGATCTGCGATCTGGGTACCATCAGTTGAGAATCCGGAACGAAGATATACCCAAGACCGCATTTCGAACAAGATATGGGCACTATGAGTTCTTAGTGATGTCATTTGGGCTCACGAATGCTCCTGCAGCCTTTATGGATTTGATGAACCGAGTGTTCAAACCTTATTTGGATAAGTTTGTAGTGGTGTTTATTGATGATATTTTGATATATTCAAAGAGTCGAGAGGAGCATGAGCAGCATCTTAAGATAGTGCTCCAAATTTTGAGAGAACATCGATTGTATGCTAAGTTCTCCAAGTGTGAGTTTTGGCTCGAAAGTGTTGCATTCATGGGGCATGTGGTATCTAAGGAGGGGATACGAGTTGATACAAAGAAAATTGAAGCAGTGGAAAAATGGCCAAGGCCAACATCAGTTACGGAGATTAGAAGCTTTGTGGGTTTAGCTGGCTATTATCGTCGCTTTGTGAAAGACTTCTCCAAAATAGTTGCCCCTTTGACTAAGCTGACACGTAAAGATACAAAATTTGAGTGGTCTGATGCTTGTGAGAATAGTTTTGAGAAGCTTAAGGCATGTCTCACCACAGCTCCAGTGTTAAGCCTGCCGCAAGGCACAGGGGGTTACACGGTGTTTTGTGATGCATCGGGGGTTGGTTTAGGATGTGTATTGATGCAACATGGGAAGGTGATTGCGTATGCATCTAGGCAACTTAAAAGGCATGAGCAGAATTACCCCATACACGATTTGGAAATGGCAGCAATCGTGTTTGCCTTAAAGATTTGGAGACATTACTTGTATGGTGAGACTTGCGAGATATACACGGACCACAAAAGTCTGAAGTATATATTTCAGCAGAGGGATCTTAACTTACGGCAACGTAGATGGATGGAGTTGCTAAAGGATTATGATTGTACTATTCTTTATCATCCCGGTAAGGCCAATGTAGTGGCGGATGCCTTGAGTCGAAAATCAATGGGAAGCTTGGCACATATTTCCATTGGTAGGAGATCTTTGGTTAGAGAGATCCATAGCTTGGGAGACATAGGTGTGCGTTTGGAAGTTGCGGAGACAAATGCTTTGCTAGCACACTTTAGAGTGAGGCCTATTTTAATGGACAGGATTAAAGAAGCACAAAGTAAAGATGAGTTTGTGATTAAGGCCTTAGAGGATCCTCAGGGTAGGAAAGGAAAAATGTTTACTAAAGGCACAGATGGAGTGTTGAGGTATGGAACCAGACTTTATGTGCCTGATGGTGACGGGTTGAGGAGAGAAATATTAGAGGAAGCTCACATGGCAGCTTATGTGGTACATCCAGGGGCTACAAAAATGTATCAAGATTTGAAAGAGGTGTATTGGTGGGAAGGACTTAAGAGAGATGTAGCTGAGTTTGTCTCCAAGTGCCTGGTTTGTCAGCAGGTTAAGGCCGAGCATCAAAAGCCTGCAGGGCTACTACAGCCATTACCAGTACCCGAGTGGAAGTGGGAACATATTGCTATGGACTTTGTAACGGGTTTGCCTCGAACCAGTGGGGGATATGATTCAATTTGGATAGTAGTGGACCGGTTAACAAAGTCAGCTCATTTTCTTCCGGTTAAGACTACTTATGGGGCTGCCCAATATGCTCGAGTTTATGTGGATGAGATAGTGCGACTACATGGTATTCCCATTTCTATAGTATCTGACAGAGGAGCTCAGTTTACTAGTAGGTTTTGGGGAAAGTTGCAAGAAGCATTGGGCACTAAGTTGGATTTCAGCACAGCTTTCCACCCTCAGACTGATGGACAATCTGAACGGACCATACAGACATTGGAGGATATGTTGAGGGCTTGTGTGATAGACCTTGGTGTCAGGTGGGAACAATATCTACCCTTAGTGGAATTTGCCTACAACAACAGTTTCCAAACTAGCATCCAAATGGCACCATTTGAGGCCTTATATGGACGAAGATGTAGGTCACCCATTGGATGGCTAGAGGTGGGAGAAAGGAAACTTTTGGGGCCTGAATTGGTGCAGGATGCAACCGAGAAAATACACATGATCCGTCAGAAGATGTTAACAGCACAAAGTAGACAGAAATCATATGCTGATAACCGACGGAGAGACTTGGAGTTCCAAGTAGGAGATCATGTATTTTTGAAAGTTTTGCCAACTAAAGGGGTAATGAGGTTTGGCAAGAAAGGGAAGTTAAGTCCTCGGTATATAGGGCCATTCGAGATCTTAGAAAAGGTTGGAGCGGTGGCTTATCGTTTGGCATTACCACCAGACCTCTCTAATATTCATCCCGTGTTTCATGTGTCCATGCTTAGGAAGTACAACCCAGATCCATCACATGTAATACGGTATGAAACAATTCAGTTGCAAGATGATCTAACCTATGAGGAACAACCGGTAGCTATCCTTGATAGGCAAGTTAAAAAGCTCCGTTCAAAGGATGTAGCCTCAGGGAAAGTGTTGTGGCGGAATCACACTAGCGAGGAGGTAACGTGGGAAGCTGAGGATGAGATGCGGACAAAGCATCCACACCTCTTCGATATGTAAAGGTAAGCCACTCTACATTGAATTTAAATTCGGGGACCGAATTTTTATTAGTGGGGGAGAATGTGAGACCCTGTCAAGCTCGATTAAAAGACGGTATTGTATCGAGTGGTACAACTAAGTTAAATCGAGCCTTGAACTAGTTCAAATAGAAATTCTAAGAGGAATTTGAAAATTTTAAAACCAACAGAATGGTTTAGAATAGTGATTTGGAGTTCAAGGTCCAGTTTGGAGTCCATCAGAAAATTGACCAATTAGGGACAAAACGGTCATTTTACCATTTGATGATTAAATGGAGATTTTTAGCCAAGATTTGATCACATTTGACCAAGAATAATTATATGAAATATAATTATGATTATTGGAGTATAAAATGATGTTTAGTAGTGAAAAATTGTGATTCCCGGTATTTATAGAGTAGAAGGGCAAAATGGTAATTTTGCCACTAGTGGACTAAACGAAAATTTTTTTAAACAATTTTTGCCCCATTTTGTTAATATTGATCAATAGTAGTGTTATTTTAGGTTGAAAAGTAGAAATAATGAGATTCCGGTACATTTCGGAGTATAAGGGCAAAATCGTAATTTTTTTGTCTCGGGGGCAAATCAGTAAAATTTTCGGCCCAGCACTTGTCAAGACCAAGGGATTTTAATTGTGGTAGGATTGGATAAATACCAGAATATTTGTGGTGGAAAATTAAGAAGAAAAAGTCAAAAAGTTAAAATTTTGGCCAATAAGCATGTGACACATGGCATGCTTGATTATTTTATTATTTTCTATAGAAATCAGCCCATTAAATCCCCAATTCCCTCACCATATTCGGCCTAGACATCCAGCAACCAGAAAAAAGGAAGAACAAAAGGAAAAACAAGAAAACCTAGGTGGAAATTCAAAGAAAAAGTGAAGAAATCAAGGAAACAAGCTAGGTAAGTTAAAATTTCTTTAATTCTCCTTGATACCTAGCTTACCCATGCTTTTGTTCTTGATTTCCATGGTTGAATATTGAGTTATCATGATGAATTCAATTCTGAAAAATGGGTATGGAAGAGGAATTGTTGTTGGAATAATTTGATTTTAGACTATGTTAGTGTTTAGAGATAGTTAAGCATGGTTATGAACAAAAACACTAAAGAAATATTTAATTTCTCTAGGGTTCCTTGTTGGCTGAACCATGAGGGCTGAATATCAATGGGGGATTGTTTTTATTTCAAGGAAAATGGCATGGAAAATGATGAAGTAAGGTGAAACGGTTATGTAGAAAAAATTCGATGCTAGTACACCAAATGACCAAATTTTTTTTCTATAAGGAATTGTGAGGGTTCTAATGCTGAATTTGGCTTTATTTAAATGTATGTGGTAAATTAAGGTATTAGAGGAGAAATGAATTAATTTAGAGGTGATTTGGACACAATCGTCGATTAATCGGGTGATCGGTCGAATTTAATCGATACCGTGATTAAGCGGTAATCGGGTATATTTGTGCATTTACATATCAAGCATTAGTAGTTTAAATTAATTTATATCAATTTAGGGACAATATAGTAAATTCCTCGACTTGGTTATTTGTCAAGGTGGTGAGACGTCCGGAAAAGGCAAAGGAATTACGCCTGAGGACTATTAGTCAGAGTTCACCCGGAATCCGAATTTTCGACACCTGTGAGTGGACTGCCTATCAAAATTGTTTTGGGAATATGACTGTTTTGAACAAAGTGTTTGAATGATTTTATGCAATTTTTCATGAAAATGAATGCCTTGGGAACAAGCTTTTGAGAAAAGGTTTATGTTATGAAATGTGGTTATTATGGATTTCTATGTGGCTGCATTATGTTGATATACATATGTGCTTGAATATAATGTTGTGTAATTATGTTGACTCGGCTATGTGCGAGTAGGGAGTGTGCATAAGCCGAGGATGACCCGGTTATGTGCGAGTAGGGAGTGCGCATAATCCGGTGATGACCCAGCCATGTGCGAGTAGGGAGTGCGCATGAGCTGGTGATGATGATGATGGGTTGGTGAGATGATGATGATGGGTATATACGTATATATATATACATATGTAAATGTGTGTGATATAGCAAATTGATGGACAATGATTTATGGTTGTAATGTACGTAAAATTTGACACATTATACTTTGAGAATTTTCATGAATGTTAGGTTGATTTTATTAGTTTAGTAGGATGGCTTTTGTTGAGTGAGGAAAAATGTTTATCTTGTTGCCTTGTTTTCACTGCATCGAAATTCATGCTCGCTGTAGCGAAAAAAAAAACTCTGGGGTTTGGAGGGGTTTTAAATAGGAATGAACTAAATTGCATTGTTTGAAACAAGTGCATCATGATTTTAAATTTTTCCTAATTGTTGCTTGTTCCCTTCCTTGTTCACTCACTGGGTTTATACTCACCATTTTCAAATTCATGTTTTCAGATCACGAGGTAGCCGATAATTAGGACGAGGTGTCCTTGTAGATCTGTGTACATCTTCTGGTAGGTGTCTCGGCATTCGGTAGCTGTATATCCATCCGAGTCACTCCGCTGGAGGTCGAGTATTATTTTGTTATGTATAGATGAACTTAAATGTAAATTTTAAAAGAGTAATGCCAGTACGAGTTGGCAATGTGTATCACTATTTTGACTCAAAGTCATGAAATACGACTTAGTGATAATAAATAGAATCATAAGTAAAATAAATAATAGGCTTGCTTGGGTTTAGTGGATTACGTCCATTGGACCCATGCGCCGGTCATGACCCGGAATTTGGGTCGTGACAAATCCCTTATTAATATATTTAGTCAAAAAGTTACCTTCCACCATATAACAAGATAACCAGGTTGCTATTTTAATTGGAGGCTTGTTGAGTCACTCAAGGCCAAACTTTTACACGAGTACGTTTGAGTTATTGGTGGGTCTTACTCAACTAGTACCATGTTATTCGGATGTGTCACACATGATCGCATGATATTAGAGGCATAGTTAGGCAAAAATATATATGATATATTTAGACAGAAAGTTATCACCTAACTGTTATAGGAGTTGTATAAGATCTAATTGATAAGCTAAGTTATCTACCTAATTAGTTTCATTATGGCTTGTTGAGTCACTCAAGGTCATGGTGGGATGAAAAGGGTCCTAGCTCAATAAAAAGTTAAAAGGTTAAATATCTAGAAATAGTAGAGGAGGGCTATTATTTTGATAAAATATTGAGAATAATCATATAAGATTCTAAAACCTTGTGTTTATGATTATATAATTGCGTTAATGACTAATAATCATATAAGTTGATTTATATAAGATATAAATCTATCATGGCAAATAGTTTGTCACTTAAAAGCATACTTGATGCAAACAAGTTGACAGGCCCAAATTTCATTAACTGGTTTCGCAATATCAAGATTGTCTTGAAACAAGAAAAACAAGGCTTATGTCTTAGATGGTCCTATTCCCGAGGTACCTAGCGATGATGCTACAAATGAGGAAAATGAGGCCTATAGAGTTTATATGGATGATCTCGATCAAGCCACATGTGTGATGTTGGCTAGTATGGCTCCAGATCTTCAAAAACAACATGAAGCTATGAATGCTCAAGATATTATCCTAAACCTTAAAGAAATGTTCGATAAGGAAAGTCGCATAGAGAGATTTGACATTGCAAGGGAATTATTCTGATGTAAGATGTTTGAGGGAAGCCCAGTAAGCCCTCATGTGCTTAAGATGATAGGATATATCACTCGACTTGAGCAGTTAGGTTGGGTTATGGATCATGATTTGAGCATAGACCTTATACTTTCTTCGCTACCAAAGAGTTATTCACAATTTGTGTTGAACTTCAACATGAATAAGATTGAGTAACCCTTTCAGGCTTATTGAATACACTCACACAACCTGAGACAACCATTGTGAAAAAGAAGTGTTCAGCTCATCTTGTCTCTTTTAAGAAAAATAAAAATAACAAAAGAAAATTTTCTAAGAAAGACAAGGATGAAAAGGCATCAACTTCAAAAAGTATAAAGCTTACTAGAAGAATGAAGAAGGATAATGACAATGACAAATGTCATTTATGTGGCAAACTAGGGCATTGGAGGCACAATTGCAAGGATTATCTTGAATCCATCAAAGGGAAGAAACAAAAGGAAGCTTCCACATCAGGTATGAATCATATGATGATTTATTTTTCACTACTTGGTATATGATACCTTACTCTTTATTAATGGTTTTAATATGTATGACATATTGAAGGAATGACAAGGAGTAGTGAAGAATAGGATCATGAAAGGGACAACCTTAGTTGATGGTGATCAAGCTTGTCATCCTAGATTAGATTATGGAACAATAAATAATTTTAGAACATTGAATGTTTTCATGGCATGATTGTCAACATGAGAGGTTTTTGGTTTTGGACCTATGGCTAAATATTTATTTTATGTTTAGGAAACATAGATTTATATTTTGCTAGCATGAGATGCTTAGCTTATATATATATATATATATTTATATTTTTACATTACATCTCATTTTATTTTGGAATTGTTCTAAATTATTTATCCTTAAAGTATAACCTTGCATATATGATAATCAATACTAAGTCATATTGATAAGATTATTGTGATATTATTTTTCTTTTGATTATGAATCAAAAAGGAAGTTAATGAGTTGACTTGGATAAAATTAAGTCATAACTCAATGAATTCATAATAGAATTATGAACATATTTAGTCAAGGAGTATTCTTAATGAAATCTTGGATCTAAATTAAGATTGCTTAGAAGTAAATAGCAATTGATTATCATATGGAATTCATAGGAGATGAATTACAAAGCATTCCAAACCCAATTAATCGCATGAACTAACCTTTGAAAGGATTTCATCCCATAACCAATGATGAATGTCTAATGTCGTGTAAGTATAATAAAAGTTATGGATATAACACCCCAAAGGAAAGTAAATAAGTTTATTTAGCAAGATTTCTATACATGATAGAAATAGTGGGAGCTAATGACATTTTAAAAGTGAAAGGTTATGAAATTATGAAATCTAATAGATAAGATCTACGCACAAAAATTGATTTAATGGGATGCATAAAGATGCATAATTCATGAGATGAATCCATTAAATACAAACCATTAGTAGGATTCATATTGATGCACTACTTATGTAAGATGAGTTTACTAAATAATCAAACATGAATGATTGGATAATAACCTTTATTCAATGTAATAAATTCAAAATAGTTGAATACATTGAATAAGATAAACATATTTTGTGTGCATCATAAGGTTAGTGGGAGTAAGATAAGTTACTCATTAAAAGTGTATAAGATACATTTACTAGTCCAAGAAAAACAAAATGGGACTAAAGAGTTAGAGCCCAAAAAAGGATTCAACAAAAGAATTTAGGATTACATGTTAAAGGAGTTTAACATAGAGAGGATCCTAAAAGTTAAAAGTGATATAAAGTCATGATTGAGTAGTTATATTGGACCGGTTCCAAAACAAGAGATAACTGCATAATTATATATATTGTGAGACCCCAACCTCTATAGGCTTGTAACTAAGCGTAGATGTAATAATACGAGCCAAGGGTAATTTCATCATTTTCTCTAATAAGCTTCCAAAAGAAAGTATATTTTAAGGTTAATATGGGTATAAGACTGCATAAATGATGTGTGCTAGTGAAAACATGAAGAAAACTAGAAGTTTCAAAAAATTTCATAATAGGGGCAAAATGGTCATTTTTCACCTCAAGTTAAAATTTTAAGTTTTTATGAACCCGAACATGTCTAGACCATTATGGACCTTGTTCTAGTGTTAAAAGAGCAAAAAGATTGCATAAAAGATTAAAGGAGAACGAGTAAATTGGTGGAGGGGCATTTTCATAATTTTAAGAGAAAGGATAAGATTGGCTATAAATATCTTGAAATTTCTAGCACCTTCTTGAATTTCCAGCAGCTGGTCTTCTTCTTCCCTTCTCTTCTCTCACGTTTCTTCAATTTCTCCATGGGAGTTTTCTTCAAGCTTCCATAACTTTCTCTTTCTAACTCCAATTTTCATGCTTTTGGTGTACTTTTCCATAAACCCTTATGCTTTTTCATCCTCTCACTTTAAAACCCTTCAAAAATCTGGTTTTCATACTTTCTCTCACTAGTTGGATGTTTTAGAGAGAGAAAGATAGAATTACACCATTTATTTGGAAGCTATTGGGAAAGAAATTGACTACAAAGGAGCCCTAAGGTAAGTGATGAATTAAGCTTTGTTTTTAGTTGCAGAAAATGGCTAGTAATTGGGATTTATGAGCTGTTTATTGTTGAGTATGTTCATTACTTTTAGTGATAAAGATAGTGAACATAGATGGCCATTTAATGTGGCAATTGAAAGCTATCTAAGAGATAGCTTTTAGGGTTCATAGTGTGTAAATTGACCTATTGATTATGCTAATGTGATTCTAGGTTCTAAGGAAGCCCTATCATCTCATTTGGACAATTAGAGGAATTGGAGTCATCTAAAGGCTCTACAATCAATTGGTGAGTGGACTGCCTTCAAAACTTGCTTTGGGAAATATAATGTATTTGCCACCCATTTGATGAATTATCAAGTTTTTTTATAAAAACAAGTGCCTTGGGAACAAGCTTTTGCAAAATGGTTTTATGTGGCGATATGTGATTGCTATGGATTCATGCACTATTGTAGTATGATGATATATAAATGTGTGTGTTGTGTATGATGAATGATATTGTGTATAATGACTGTAATCGTGTGTGTGCACGATGTGGGGGGATGCACATGCCGGTGATGATGGTGGCGTGAAAGGTGGATGATGATAGTGCTTTTGTGCATGATGTGGGGAAATGTACATGATGGCACTGATTGTGCACGATGTGGGGGGATGCACACGATGGTGCGGGCTATGTGCAAGATGTGGGGGGATATACATGAGCCGGGTGTGATTATGATGATGTTGATGTTTATCTATGTAATTATGCATTTTTAGACTTATGAATGTGATATATGATTGACATATATGAGAAATTTGATACATTGCACTTTGGGAATTTTATGTGCTATATGTTGGTTTTGTTGGTTTAGCAAGATGGCCTTTTTGTTGAGTGAGGGGAAACTTTTCTCTTTTTGCTCTATATTTCGCTGCAGCGAAATTCATTCTCGCTGCAGCGAGAAACTCTCGAGTTTGAGAACCTTCACCAAAACTGGTTCTCGCTGCAGCGAGAATGTATTTCGCTGCAGCGAGATAGTCACTATAGCTTCTCGCTGCAGCGAAAAACTCTCTATTTTATCAGCTGAATTTCGCTGCAGCAAGAAAGAATCTCATTCCAGCGAGAAACCTTCTATTTTTGTGTTGCAATTTCGCTGCAGCGAGATTCGTTCTCGCTGTAGTGAAAAACCTTCTGTTTTGGTCTCCTATCTTGTCCAATTGCTGCCCTATCTTTCACTTCTTTGCTACCATATCGGAGCATGGACTTCCAACATTAAGGATTAGATGAGTTAAGTTTAAAATGGGGAGGTTTAGTGAGAAACCCTCGGCCAGTTGAGAAAGCCTCGTTTGCCTAATAACTAAATCCCAACGTCGTTGCAGCAGAAAGATTTGTTGTCATATTTGACTTGCTTGTGTAATATTGAAGTTTTCATTCTTCAAATGGTTCGTTATGTATGGGTCCTTGATTTTCAAATGATTAATCATTTAAGGGCTTGATGAGGGGTTTTTAATAAGAATATAAACAAATTGCATTGTTTTTAAAAAGAATGCATCATGATTTCATTAAAGATTCGTTATGGTATGCTTGTGCCCTTTCTTGTTCACTCACTGGGTTTATACTTACTGTTTTCAACTTCATGTTTTCAGATCACGAGGCAGCAGCTAACTAGGACGAGGTGTCCTTGTAGACTTATATCCATCTTTTGGTAGGTGTCTCGGCATTCAGTAGTTGTACATTCATCCGAGTCCCTCCACTGGAAATCGAGTCTTCTTTTTTAGATGTATAGACAAACTTGATATAAATTATTAAGATACATGTTGTAGGCAATGTACATTTAATTGATATGCCAATATGAGTTGGCGAATGTTTAATTTTATTATGATTCTAAGTTATGAAATAGGACTTAGTAGTTATGATGGAATGATGAGTACTTTAGATTAATAGGCTTGCTTGGGCTTAGTGGATTACATCCATTGGGCCCATGCGCCGGTCATGGCCCGGAATTTGGGTCGTGACATATATAATCGGATACAAATCTTTTGTTTAGTCTACAAAAGAGGAGATATTTGGATTATTGGTTTAATGAATCAATAAATGATTCTAAGTTATTAAAGTAACAACAAGAGCCATAATAATGGAATCAAGTTCTCGTTGGGATCTAAATTAGTATTTCGACTATGACAATGGAGATTGTGAAACACATAAATTAACATATTGGATATGTTAGTAATTGACTCAAGTGTAAGTCGGATATTGTTGGTCTATGCCCTTGAGCCAATAGATTGGTCAAGAAATATATATATATATATTGTCATTTAATGCATATTGAATCGCATAATTATATGTGATAGAGGTTTTCCTTCATGTTAGTGCAATAATAATGATTTATTAGGTACTAATTAGATGAAGCCCATAGAACATAAAGGCTTTGCAAGAGAATTGTAAAGTTGTTATAATTATGAGATAACTATGCATCAAAGTCATGTTCCTAAAATTGTTCCTAGTCATTGTACTGTCAAGACAGGGCATTGACAATGCTCAAAGACTAGTACATGTTAAGCCTCTTTACTTGGAAACTAAGCAATCGATCTCCTAGATTGAAGTATATGGGATACTTGAGGATAATGTGTAGGTGCTTGTTAAAGAACAAGTTTACTGAACATGACCTGCTATGAGAACTCCATTTGGTATTTCACTTAGTGTCTATGGAAAATGTTCTCATGTGATAGTCATGAAATTAGTCCTTGGACTTGAGACACTAGATTGTCACAGCCCAAATCCCGAGCCATGACTGACGCATGGGCCCAATAAGCATAGGCCACTAAGCCCAAGAAAGCCTTTTTTTTTATGCAATCTCGATCATCATTCCAAACCATCATTTCTAAACCACATTTTGTAATTTTCTACTAAAAATATTTCAATAACATTTTATAGTGACTCAATACTCACCGTTTTATTATGTCAAAATAATGTCACCGTTTGCCAACTCATAGTGGCATCAGTAATCAAATATACATATTTGACTTATAACATGGATCCTAGCATATTACATTACATATATGTGTTCACAAGTAACAGACTCTTGACCGTCAACAGAGTGACCGTGGGTGAAGGTATTGCTACTGAGATGCCATAGTACCTACCAAGAAGACGAGCATACATGGACACTCAATCTAGGTCCCAACTGCCTCCAAATATGAAAACATGAAGTTTAAAAACATGAGTATAAAACTTAGTGAGTGAACATAAGAAGGGAACAGGCAATCGATAAGGAGAACTTGGGAATCATGATGCACTTGTTTCAAAAACAATGTAATTGATTTAATTTCTTACTAAAAAACCCCTCATTTCAAAGTTTGATTAATAACCTCATAATGTTGAAAAAACTCATGATCAATCCATGAAGTTAAATGGGTGAAAAATATGTCAAAATCAAGCAAGGTAGCAAGCATGACAACAAGTTTCTCGTTGCAGAGAGAAACATTCACGGTTTGCATATGTTTTGGTTTTTCAATCATATCTCCCACTATAGAGTCCAATTGACAAGATTTTTGAACCATTAGAAAGCTAAGAGACTGGGCTACAACTTTTATGTTTACTACTTTACCTAGTTCTGACGAAAAAATGGTCAAAATCATTGTCAAAGTGAAAGCACTGCACTAGGATTTTGGAACCACCCGACAGTTTCTCGCTTGAACGAGAATCCATTTTCGCTGCAGAAAGAATTCTATTTGCTATAGCAAAAAAAAAAAGGCTCGTTTGTACCCCCACCACCCGAGAGTTTCTCGTTGCAGCGAGAATGCATTCTCGGTGTAGCAAGATTCAGGGCAGATGACAATTAAGGGATTTTCACATGCCACAAAATCCATTCCTACCATATTGCACATCAAAGTGAACACATTGACAATAATCAAGTTTCTCATTACTCATTTCAATCACATATTATAATCATAAACTTTCTATCACATATACATATATAAACATATATAAACATGTACATCACCCACTTCATTCATCGTCATGTGCACTCCATACTCGCATATTCTATCATCATCATGTGTGCACTCCCTACTCACACACTTCAACATCATCACACAACATTATTCATCAACGCACAACATATATTCATATATATACATACCAACATAATATAGGAGCACATGGATTCATCTTTTTACACATTTCACATTTTCACAACATCAAAACATTTTATCAAGGGCTTGTTCCCATGCATAATTTAATGAAAAGTCAAGTAAAATCATTGAAATGCTTCATCCCAGCACATATGTATTTCCCAAAAACACTTTGATGCAAGTTCACTCACTGATATTTGTTGAATCTTTAATTGACTCTAACTTCGATTATTGCTTTAAACGAACATGTGAGGCCTCGTTGGAACCTATCACACACAATATAACCATAAAAAATATAACAGCCCACAATTCTAATTATTAGCCATCTCTAACCACCTAAAATCAACCCTAACTCATCTCTCACCTTGGTGGACTTATAGTTGAACTTCTTTTTAAGAGTTTTCAAGCTACTATGGCAAGTCTCTCTTTCTCCCTCTAAAACTTCCAACTAGTTAGAGAAAGTGCTGAACAAAGACTTTTTAGGGTTTTAAGGTGAGAAAGTGAAAGAACACAAAAGGTTCTATGAAAAAGTGTTCAAAAGCATGAAAATTAAAGCTAGAGAGAGAGAGAGAGAGAGAGAGTTATGGAAGCTTTAAGAGAGGCTTCCATGGACGATGAAGAAACGTGAGATGGGAGGAAGAAGAACAAGAAGTTGGTGGAAAAATGAGGAAGTTGCCGGAGAAATGAGATATTTATAGCCTAAGCTTATCCAAACTTCACTTAAATTATGAAAATGCCCTTAACAAGTTGGCTTTGTCTTCTTCCAATCCTTTGTGCAATCTTTTTACTCTTTTGAAACTGAGACAAAGTCCATAATAGTCTAGAAATACTCAGGTTCATGAAAACTTAAAAAATTTTGACTTGAGATGAAAAATGACCATTTTATCCATACCTTGGAAATCATCATTATTTCTATTTTCTTCGTCATTTTATCCTTATTTTCATCATTCATTTATGTCTTAGGCCTATTTAGGCCTTCATAACATTAGAAAACCCACTTCTACGAGCTCGCCAGGAAAATGACCAAACTACCTCTGCTCCACATCATAGGGTCTACCTCCACTACATGTCTGTAAAGGTCGAGGTCTCACATTCTCCCCCTCTAAAAGAAATTTGATCCCCGAATTTGAATTGAACTATAAGATAGTGCATCTATATGCATTGAAGAGGCATGGATACTTGTCCGCAACTCCTCTTCAGCCTTCCCCATTACCTCATCACTAGTGTGGCTTCGCCATAATACTTTCACTGAGGGTACATCCTTTGAGCGGAGCTTTTGACTTGTCTATCAAGAATAGCAATTGGTTGCTCCTCATATGTTGAATCATTATTAACAAAGTTAAGTTTCATCTTCTGAATCAATTCCTCTAATTACTCGCATTAGGGTACCATCATCATTTATTCTCCATCTGTGGCACTAGTGCTTCGTGGAAGTTTAATTTAACTATGATATAACACTTTGTTAATCCTTGCATCTTGATCATATTAATCCATTTGTATGGCTCAACCACGATGTAAATTCCAATTCCTTAAGATCCTTTCTTTCTCTATTGCACTTGAATTCTCCTTTACTCACATAGCTCAACTTCTAATGGTAACTCTCATCATCACGTCATCTATACAACTCAGTAAGCATGTCAAATTCAAAACTCAAATCACCATAAATAATTCTTCACTTTAATTAATCACATAATCATCTCCATATATATATATATATATGTATGTATATACACATTTAAGAATCATCATCCATCAATATATGTAGGAACCCTCGTCAATTACTTTGAAGTAATTGACTCTATTCCTTCTAATCCATAACCAAGGTTCAATATCACATTCTCATAGCTCATGTTTCCCTTTTTACTTTTCCATTTCATTCCCATAGGTCAAGCATAACCCATGAATATTAAGATATAATCAACTCTAGATTACCCCTTCGAATGTTTAAATCACCATTTACTTCACATCCTACCATAAATTGGTTCTTATGTAATCCACACATATTCTCATTGTGCATATGCATAACTTCATATAATTTACATACTTATACTCTTTTCTTATCATTTTCAATCCTATGTATAAGCTCTATCATACCATGCATCCTTGCATAACATTGTCATAAACATGTCACAATCACCAATTATCATTTTTATCAAATTACCATCCAAATCCGTGTATGCTTTACTATTTTGTTGATCTTTTCAAAATTTATCTTTACTTGATCATCGCATTTATACAATACCACAATTCTTAAAAGTCATCTTCACTTCTTAATTGTCTTTCATACTTGCAACATATATGTTATATTCTTACGTCATCTCGATATTGCTTGGTCCAAATTCATATTCTTGTATCCTGACTCTAAATCATGGTTTATCACCAAAATCTTTACTCGTACATGCTTACTTGAAATACCAAATCATCATCTCTTTCCCAAGTAGATCTCTACGAATCCCGTTGTGTACTATTATTTCCTCACCAAGGGTAATATCAATTAACTAGAGCATATCGCCATTATTCACTAAGCATTTAAAGCATAGTTCAATCCTTGCTTACCCTTATCAGGTACTCTACTTTGATAATTACTCAAAATGAAATAAAAAATGTGAGGGAAACACTTTTTACCATTGTATACTCTGCCTCCACAAGCGTATCAAGACCGTAGCATTATCGGGTCTACATAATGGCAAGACAATCATTGTCTCAAACCAACATTTCCAAAAATTCTTAGACTTCCAGCGTACCTTTGTATTACGCAACATATCAATCACGAGCACCAACGTCACTATATAACTATTAGCTCCTTGAGCTTTAATGTGTCACATTGTGAGAACTCTTTCGAATTATTTCACCAAAGTATTCACAAAGTGAATACAAGCCCATAACTTATGGTTCAATATCTAAAGCAGTGAACACTGTCCCATCATTAAAGTTCTACCCTTATCTATCAATCATAACTTCCTCACACATTTACTTATACATTGCTTGGTTGCTCACGAACCTCTCATGACGATGCCATTTTGATCTTTTATGGCAAGTTAACTAATATATTGTCTTATGCTTTTCAATACACTTCCGAAACACTTAAACACATCCTTCGGTGGAATTCAATTGAGGACTTAAACAACCAAAAGCTTACCTTCAAAACCACTCATAACTTTAACAATCCAATGTATGCTCAATGACATTTCACCTCATCAACTCCAACGGACATTATCCTCAAATCTCCCGAGGTGTCCTTGTCGTTAATTTGGACCACACAACTATCTTAGTATATTTGCATTGATTATTCTTAAGCTTCTTATGTTCATCATAGCAACATCCATATTCCTCCCATTATTTACCTTACTTTTCATTCACTATTTCCTTAGCCTTTAACAAGGCTTAATCTCTTGTCTCATTTACCTACATGTCAATATATAAGGCACTAAAGAAACTTTCCAATTCATTCATATCAATACTTTTCCAAAACCTTAAAACTCCAATTAACGAAACTTAAAATCAAGTCCAAAGACCATAATTCAGCTTGTAAATTCAACTTCATGCCCTTTACATCTTATTCATGCGTCCTAGACATGAGGTGCTTCTAGCATTACGGCGTTGTGGCTGCCAGAGTTTACTTAATCAACGCTATTCATCTACATTTAAGGTTACTACATTGATCATCCTCGATCGTTTGGTTTTCATCCAAGCTTACTTCACGATTTCCATAATAATTTATATTCCTTTGTATTTATCACATATAATAGGCCAAGCCAATACTTCAAATTCATCTCATCCCTTAACACTTGTCAACAATCAATAAATCCCACCTTAGGACAATCTTTCCATATTGTATAATGAATTCACCATTTACGTATAACACTGCACACATAATTATTCACTACTTCTAGTGTTCCACAATTCCTTAACATTTGCAACTAGTTGTCTTTCTTATCTTATAACTTAAATAGTTTAACCACTTCGACTTAGTATCATCATGAATTTTGTCTATCTTGATCATTCTACTTATGCTCACATCATTACTTCAAAATTCTAGAATTTATTTTTCCCCTATTTCATAATTATTTCCAATAGCGTATATTATGTCAATTTAGTATCTTATAATACCACCTATGCAACCCATCAAGCATATTGTGTTCAAATCTCAAATCTCTAAGAACAATTCTTTGTTGCCACCAATGACGTGAGTAACTCCACATATACATATACGCATCCATTTAAATGTCAACATCCATTACCATATGTAAGAACCCTTTTCTTACTTTCCTCAATTTCAACATGTCTACTCCACATTTCACCCTTTTGTAGTATGCCAAGATCATCCTTTAGGCATATTCCACTATTAACAATTGTATACCTTTACCATAACATTTTAATGCAACTTGATTAGACAATTGTTTCCAAATAACTCTTAAATACCTACACATCAAGTTGTACACCACTTAGTGTTAAGATCTTAGCTCTACTCACCAATCCTTAACCAATTACATTTATAAAGTATATGATTTACTTAACTGCCTCATTTCACCTTTGTGGCTATAAAAATCAAAATTTCTTAAACTTAGGATGTAGAAACCCCCTCTTAAAACTTATCCAAAAATTGATATTTCCTAAATCCTTTACCTCTGTGGAGATCATATTCAGAACTGATCAATTTTATCATATATTGCATACTAAATCCAATAGACTTTTAAATTGATCGTTAAAGCAATTCATATATCAAACTCAAATATAGAACTCCATATGGCATTTAGACTAGATTCGACATCTCTCAGTCATTTAACTTCAAGCTATCAAATCCATAACTAGTCCTTTAATTCTTTGACCTCACGCACAGCATAACAAAGTTCATGCTCCTCTTTATAGAAAATTTGTTTACCAACCTCTCACTTGATGACCACAGATCAATTATAGTAGTCATTGAATTTCACCCTTAAGCTAATTCATGTACTTATAACTATGAACCATAATAGTTCAAATCGAACCTTGAGATCTTGTAATTACTTAATTGAAATCGAAACTAGCTCCATCTAAGCTGCTATGCACATAGTCGACACTTAGACGCTTACAAAATATTTCGAAAGACAAAACCATTTCTATAGGGGCATGACAAGGTCATTTAACATAGTGCACTTACCTTCATGCACAAAAACATCAGTTTACACCTTCCTCAATTCTTAGATCTATACACTCTAAGTAAATTACAACCATCACTATTCATTCCAGTCAAAGTGTGCCCCTTATTACCATTATCATACGTGTTCCTTTATATTGACCTCAATGATGATCCAATGTCATCCAATTTCTTCCCATTGACAATTATAGGCTTAAATTATAACTCCACTGAATGAATAAGTCAGTACGAACCTATTAGTCCAACTCCAATTTCCTCCATCTTTAATCGGAGGGATTTGTTATTACATTAACTTTTCATTAGGAGCTTTTGCTTAAAATCTTTCCAACAACAGCTCATGTCTCAGGTGGCATCTCAAACCCGGACAATGGCACCACTTATGACCTTTGCATAATGTTAGCAAGAAGGTAGGTTACTAGGAATAGGAGTTCATATTACCTATTGTCTATGAATTGTGTTATAGTCACAAACCATAAACAAGACTCTACATTAACTTTGACAACTTTGTTGACTAAAACAAGAATCTCTAGGACTCGACTAAACCTAGAGCTTTGATACCACCTTTGCATAGCCCAAATCTCAAGTCATGATCGATGCGTGGGCCCAATGGGCATAGCCCACTAAGCCTAAGTGAGCCTTTTTTTTTATGTAATCTCGATCATCATTCCCAACCATCATTTCTAAACCACATATTGTAATTTTCTACTAAAAATATTTTAGTAACATTTTATAGTGACCCAATACTCACCATTTTATTATGTCAAAATAATGTCACCCGTTTCCCAACTCATAGTGGCATCAGTAATCAAATATACATATTTGACTTATAACATGGATCCTAGCATATTACATTACATATATGTGTTCACAGGTAACAGACTCTTGATTGTCAGCAAAGTAACCGTGGGTGAAGGCACCGCTATTGAGATGCCGTAGTACCTACCAAGAAGACGAGCATACATGGACACTTAATCTAGGTCCCAACTGCCTCCAAATCTAAAAACATTAAGCTTAAAAATTGTGAATATAAAACTTAATGAGTGAACATAAGAAGGGAACAAGCAATCGATAAGGAGAACTTGGAAGTCATGATGCACTTGTTTTCAAAAACAATGTAATTGATTTAATTTCTTACTAAAAAACCCCTCATTTCAAACTTTGATTAATAACCTCATAGTGTTACAAAAACTCATGATCAATCCATGAAGTTAAATGGGTGAAAAATACGTCAAAATCAAGCAAAGTAGCAAGCATGACAGCAAGTTTATCGCTGCAGCGAGAAACATTCATGGTTTGCAAATGTTTCTGTTTCTCAAGTATATCTCCCACTAAAGAGATCCAATTGACATGATTTTTAGACCATTAGAAAGCTAAGAGACTGGGCTACAACTTTTAAGTTTACCACTTTGCCCAGTTCTGAACGAAAAATGGTCAAAATCATTGTCAAAGAGAAAACACTACACCAGAATTTTGGAACCACCTGAGAGTTTCTCACTGCAGCAAGAATTCTTTTTCGCTGCAGCGACAAATAGGGCTGGTTTGTGCCCCCACCACCCAAGAGTTTCTCGCTTCAGCGAGAATGCATTCTCGATGCAACGAGATTTGGGACAGATGACAATTAAGGGATTTTCACATTGCCACAAAATCCATTCCTACCATATTGCACATCAAAGTGAACACATTGAAAATAATGAAGTTTCTCATTATTCATTTCAATCACATATTATAATCATAACCTTTCTATCACACATACATATATAAACATATATAAACACGTACACCACCCCACTTCATTCATCGTCACGTGCACTCCATACTCGCATATTCTATCATCATCATGTGTGCACTCCCTACTCGCACACTTCAACATCATCCCACAACATTATTCATCAATGCACAACATATATTCATATATATACATACCAACATAATATAGGAGCACATGGATTCATCCTTTTACACATTTCACATTTTCACAACATCAAAACATTTTATCAAGGGCTTGTTCCATGCATAATTTAATGAAAAGCCAAGTAAAATCATTTAAATGCTTCATCCCAACACATATGTGTTTCCCAAAAACACTTTAATGCAATTCACTCATCAATATTTGTTGAATCTTTAATTGACTCTAACTTTGATTATTACTTCAAACAGACATGTGAGGCCTCGTCGGAACCTATCACACATAATATAACCATCACAAATATAACAGCCGACAATTCTAATTATTAGACATCTTTAACCACCTAAAATCAACCCTAACTCATCTCTCACCTTGGTGGACTTATAGTTGAAATCCTTTTCAAGAGTTTTCAAGCTACTATGGCAAGTCTCTCTTTCTCCCTCTAAAACTTTCAGCTAGTAAGAGAAAGTGATGAACAAAGACTTTTGAGAGTTTTAAGGTGAGAAAGTGAAAGAGCACAAAAGGTTCTATGAAAAAGTGTTCAAAAGCATGAAAATTGAAGCTAGAGAGAAAAATAGTTATGGAAGCTTTAAGGGATGCTTCCATGGAAGATGAAGAAATGTGAGATGGAAGGAAGAAAAACAAGAAGCTGTTGGAAAAATGAGGAAGTTGCTGGAGAAATGATATATTTATAGCCTAAGCTTCTCCAAACTCTACTTAAATTATGAAAATGCCTTTAACAAGTTGGCTTTGTCTTCTTCCAATCCTTTGTGCAATCTTTTTACTCTTTTAACACTAAGACAAAGTCCATAATATCTAGAAATACTAGGGTTCATGAAAACTTAAAAATTTTGACCCTAGATAAAAAATGACCATTTTGGCCCTACCTTGGAAATCATCATTATTTCTATTTCCTTCATCATTTTATCCTTATTTTCATCCTTCATTTATGTCTTAGGCATACTTAGGCCTTAATAACATTAGAAAACCCACTTCTACGAGCTCGCCAGGAAAATGACCAAACTACCCCTACTTCACATCATAGGGTCTACCTTCGCTAGATGTCTATGAAGGTCGAGGTCTCACACAGGTCATCTTGTATGGGGAATGACATACTTTGATTTCACCCCCATGGGTTTGGAAGCAACTAGATGTCTAAACAGGGTGCTTTGGGTATGCCATAAAGCATACGAAGGTGAATGAGTGGTCAAAAGAGGATTCATCACCCCAAGTGACATGAGGGGATGTATCTCAGTTGTTTTCAATTCTTGATTAACTTGTATAAAGTCTCTGGCCAAAGCATGATGAATTTGATGAAAGTTAGTTTTCTAAATTAATAAGGTTAGTCATGAATTATAAGAACTAATATGGAATGTTATAAGTAGACATTGAGCCTTGCTCAATGATATATTCGGGATATTTGATGAAAGGACCGTATTGCACTAAGAGGCTTATCACTGAAGGGCTTTGTCAAATTCTTTAATTGACTCTCTAACATTTGGGTGGTCATAATGTATTGCTAGATGTCGCTCATGATCTATAAATATAAATTAATTATCAAATTGGAATTTGATTATGATTTTTATTTATTACTAACATGTTAGAAGCCTAATGGGTCACACACATTAAGTGACATGATTAAGATTAAATAAAGATAATTAATTAAGCTGGACTTAATTAAAAGAGACCAAAATAAAGTGGAAAATTAATTAAGTTTTCATAGACTTAATTAAATTAAAATACAACTGTTGTATTTAGGGTTACAAATTAGTTTGGCTATATAAATATATTATATTAGCAAACTAGAACTTGAAGCCTAAAAACCACTTCTCAGCTGTTTCATAAAATAAAAAAAGAAAATTAGTTTTCTTTGTCTGACAAAAAATAAGATTCAGCAATAATTTTTGGTCCTTTTGTTTTAGAAACAATACTTGCTAGCACAAGTAAAAAATCCTACCTTTGAGAATGTCTTATTCAGTCACCGTGTGGATTACTGTTAGAGGCCAAACACTTTGGGTGGCTAAAGATTTGACAAATCCTAAAGGTGAAGAAGCAAAGATTTGGATTTAATTGGCTCTTGATTACGATATCTAGAGCAAGGTATGTAACTCTTAAACTTATGAGTGTTCATTATTAATTTAAAAGTTACATGAAAAGCACAATCATTGATTCTGTAGGATTCGACTATTTCTCTGATTAAATATTATTTTGTTTTTTCCCTAAGTTGCTATTTTAATTATTGATTATTTTTCATGTTTGAGCATGAGGTCGAATCTCAGCAGGTTGATGATCAATGATTGTTTATGGTGGAAAGGCCACCAAAACATGGTTGAAACAGCTATTGCTTTTAGCAGTGTTAGTTAGAGTTTTGGTTGGCTAGGCAACCAAGAAAAGCATTAATTTGTGTAATTAGTTACACTATTTGACTGAGGATTGTCGTGGAGAGAATTCTATAGATTTTCCAAGTTGTTGCCAAAGAATTTTAAAGGATTAAATCCCTAAATTAAGTCCCCATAAAGCTGAGTTGCTGGAGTCAAAACTATTGCTACCTCTACAGCTATAAAGTTTTAGTCTTGACTATTTTGATAGCCCATAAGATTTTTTAAAAAAAATCAGAAAAAAGAACTATGGAATTGTTCCATAAGTTTGCTGCAAGAAGGATTTAATTGGGAATTAAATTCCTAATTTTAAGCCACCAAATAGCTTCAAAAGGGAGCCAAAACCAATGTTGGCTATACAACTATAAAGTCATAACTTTGGTTGATTTTGATAGCCAAAAGCTTTCCTAAAATAAAGGAAAAATTAGTTTGGAATTTTTCTAGAACATGGCTATCAAGATAAATTTTATTACGAATTAAATTCCTAATTTTCAACGACCAAAGAATTTCAAAAGAAGTCAAATTTGATTCTGCCACCTACAAATAGAGGTTACGATGTTTGTATTTTTTGAGTAGCCAAATCACCTCTTAAAATCTTGAAAAAATATTTTAGAATTTTTCCATGATTTAGCTATCAGTATAAATTTTATTAGAATTAAATTTCTAAAACTAAGCCACCATAATGTCATGTAATTGGGACATGTCTGCTGTTGTCTAGAGTAGGACATAGTTTCAATTAAGGCAAGATATTTGTCCAAATTCTACACCATTAATTGGTGAAATAAGTTTATTAATTAGTTGAAGATAAACTATGGAATTAGTTCCATAATTATATCAATTTTGACATTTTAAAATTAAAGATTATGATTTCTAAAACAAGGATGTGAAAGATATTGCATTAACATCCATAAATAATGAAATTTGATTTCTAAAATTATGGAAGTTAAAATATCTTCATT
Source organism: Theobroma cacao (assembly GCF_053813885.1). Lineage (NCBI taxonomy): Eukaryota > Viridiplantae > Streptophyta > Magnoliopsida > Malvales > Malvaceae > Theobroma > Theobroma cacao. Next base: position 23,585,624 of record NC_142643.1, read on the forward strand.
AGCTAATTAAATATTTGTGAAATTTGTTCCATAAAGGGTGATAATTGATTTGATAAATTATGGAATATGATTCCTTAATTTAAGGGTGTCAAAATTTCGAAAGAAAAATTTGCTAATCTCAAATAGCTCATATGATTAACAAATTGCATTAGACATGGGTTATAAATATTTATATGTTAAAGTTTATGGATGTATGAGACCTAATATGATTTTGGATGTTTGGTTCAATTGCTATTGGTGGATTTTTTAAATAGGGTCTATGCACCTTGCTTTATCTTTAACTTTCTAGATGTGGGAAAGGCATGATTAGACTAAACACAACAGAATGAAATAAAAAAATTGTAAACGAATAACAAAACATGTTGCACTTACCAGGGATCTCTTGGGTGGTTTTAAAGAAACAAAACTATAAGGAAGGAATAATTAGAAAAATAAGATTACCTTTACCAAGTGATGTGGCTATCATGATGGTACCTCTTCCTTGTCTTACTCGTCAAAACCACAAAGGGGGCAAAGAACTTGAACCTCCCAAATGCTTGGCCTTCAGCGGTTTCAGTCACAGTTGCACTAGAACCTTCACAAGGAGGGAGCTTTCTCAACTATGCCTTTCTTTTAGCAAGGTGGAGAGCAACTTGTCGTCTCCATACAATAACACTGCTCATAGTCAAATCACGTAGTTGGGAAACTATTTTTCCAAGTCACTAAAGAAAGTCTGTAATTAGGCTTTCTCGTTAGTTTTTTTACAACTCAAAAAACCTAATTTGTGTCTTTTACTTATGTTATGAGGAGTAGTTGAAAACTGCTATTTATATCTAGGTTAATTAACTTTTTAAATTGCAAATAAGGGCTCAATATTATAACCCTTTATAATATTGACCCAATACTTAATTAAACTTTTTTAATTAAGTCATTGTAAATTCAAATTAAATTAAATTTACTTTATTTGATTGCCATTAAGGCTTTAATATTATAACTAATCATAACATTGGCTTTATACTTAATTAAATTATTTTAGATAAGTCCCTAAAAGTTAAAAACCTAGTGTATGATTTAAGTCCAACTTAAATCATCACTGTCACGACCCGGAACTCCCATCGGGCCCGTGACGTCTCGATAGGCACTCATTACCCTGAATACCGATCGGAACCCCGCAAGGCTTAGCATCAGCTTCTGCATCTCCCCGGTGAGCGACAATTATTAAATCTTGCATTTCAAAAATATCATAAGTCGTTTCCAAATCAAAACAATAAAATATTATTTTTTGGCTCATAGGGGCATTTTCATCATTTTTCTTCGATAATACTGAAACTCGCCAAAAAAATGGTGTAAAAGCTTAATATGTTCATACATATTTTAAATCAGATAACTAAAGTATAAAATTACTTTTATAATGACACGTGGGCCCTTAACTAACCAATAAGATGCGAGTCTGTGAACCTATAATTTTGACAATGTAAGGCTAACTGAAGTCTTTGATGCAATCGGCTGTCTACCGGCTATCCCAAACCTGAAATGTGGGGAATTGAGGCTGGTGAGATTATAAAATCCCAGTGAGTAAACAGACACCATCTAAACTATCTAAAGGCGAGTAAATGTAGACAATTAAAAAATAATTAACTTCAGCAAATTTTTCACATCACGAATGTTCATTTCAACCAAATAATCAATATGGCTCGTGAATTACTCAAAACTTGGCTCATGCCAAATCTTGTACTTGGTGGCACCTGGACCAGGGGTATCCAACCAAGCCCGCCAAGGCTGTTAAAAATTCATATTTCACATAAATCATATTTTTATTTTGAAACATAACCGTTCCTTGGCGTTGGTTGAGTCTCACTCTCACGCGGTGGTCCACGTGAAGTGCACTCAAAAAGCCAACCTCAGGAGATACCCTACGTGGCTCTACGACGGAGGTGAGAATATAAAGGAGTTTACCGTGCCCCTCTAATAGGCTGGCCCACGGAACCCCCTACCACTGCAGTAGCTAATCTTTTATCTACCACCTGATTTATAAAATCTTTTTCTGCATGACATGGCAATTTATCCCAACCTAGCCTCTCAAGGCTAAATACACAGTACAAATAATTCTAACACTAAAATCAGTTTAGCCATTCATGCTCATTTATTGTCATAAGCCATTCAATTTAAAACCATAAATTTACAACACAAGCAGGCAGTCTCCAATTACTCTATTTTCAAAACCAGTATTCGATTTTTCAGAAAATTTATAAAATCATTTTATAAAATCACAATTTCTCTTAAAACATAGCAATTTACCATTTAAACCCATTTTCCATAACATCACACAATTGTATAAAACTACTCTAGATAATTAAGATGATAATAAGTTTACTCACAGTTTCTGAAAACTAAATTCGGGTACTCCAACTATTACTCCTCGAGTGCGATTTCTTTGCCCTTGCTAGAGGATTCGCCACCTGAACAAATTGTACAATTAAGAGGTTTACTACTTTGGTATTAAACCAAAATAAACTAATTTATGCTACTAATGCATGATATGAAGTGCAAAATGTCTAAATTTTGCCTAAACGCGATGTTAGCCTATTTCGACCTTTTACTTGATAAATCGATATACGTGTCTGTTTAAACTCCAAATTAATTTTTTTCAGTTTCTATAGCTCAATTGCACCCAAATTGACTTAATGTCCCTCAGTGTGGTGCAAATTATCAATCTCGGTAGCAAATTACGAAAATACCCCTAATGGGTAAAAATTCGTATTTTTACTTCGAAAATTCCCATTATTTTTCTAGGCTCATAATTCATCATTATTCATCATAATTCCTCAAATAAACATCAAGATCAGTAGCTAATATTCCCCTAGAAAATTCGGCATAATGGGTTTCAATGGGAGAAAATTATTTCTTTAGCTTATTTTTGCTATATTTCAATATAACGTAACTAAAATCACTTAATTCAATTAAAATCAACCAAAACTCAAGTTCAAAACTCATCCATGGAGGTTTGGCCAGCATGGGTGTCCATACCCACTTACTAATTTTGCATGGAAATGAGAAAAAAATGCATGGGTAGTGAAAATCACAAGCAAAATCAATGAAATTTACCTTTTTAATGCTTGATTTCTTGATTTCTCTTGATTGTCCCCAAATTTTTTTAGCTAGGGTTCTTATTTCTTTTCCCTCTTTTTCTCTCCTGATTTGGACAGCTGAAGAAGATGAGAATTCTGGAAATTTGACATTTTTAAAGGCTAAAATAATATAATATTATTTTATTCATTTTTTTTGTTTTATTAATTCCTTAAATTCTAGCCTTCCATTTATTTCCAAATTTTCACCATACACTTGTCCCGCATATCCATAGCTTAGATAAAATTCTCAGACTTATCCAAAGTCTTGGAGCAGTAATTTTTGAAATTTACACTTTTGACCCCGTAAAAGTCAAAAATTACATTTTTGCCCCAAAAACTGAAAAATTGCCCATAGACATATTTTTCATCCCTTATGCTCATACCATTCTCCAATTTGTCAAATTTGATCTAAATTCTCTCAAAATCTCAAATTTTGTCCGTGGATGGAAAAATTACGATTTTGCCCCTACACTCCAAAAATCACCAGAATTAAACTTTTTCACTGCCAAACCCTCAAATTATACTCCAATACTCAAATCATACTCCAATAAGTTAAATGGGGCCAAAAAAAATCTTTTCTCAAAATTCTCATTTTGTCCCCAAGAGGCAAATGACCATTTTGCCCCTAGATAGTGAAAATTTCGGTTTGACTCCGAATTGATCCTCGAACTCCGAATTACCATTTTGAGTCATCCCTGAAATGTGAAACTCTTAATTTCACCTCAAAATTCCTATTTGAACTAGTTCGAGGCTTAATCGACTTAATGGTACCATTATGGGCAATATCGTTTTTTAACGATTCCTCGAACTTCCTAAACATGCAAACATTCTATTGAGCATGTAAATGACGTCGTAATTATTTTATAGAACAGGGTTTGACAATCACACTCCCAATTAAATTCATAATACAACTTATTGTGTCTGACTCATTAAATTCATAAAATTTTAACAATGGAATTGAATTATAATTTTTATTAAATTAATTAATTCAATTTCATAGACCAAGATTGGCATCTATCAATGCATCATGGCCACCCAATTGTTAGGAGAGTCAAAGGATTCTTTAACAACCTTCAGTGTACAATCTATCATTGTAATTCATTCCCATATCATATATCGCAGAAATTAAAAAAGGATGGTGCAGTGTCTACTCTTATTGATCTCCATATTTGTTTTTGAAGTTAAATCATTAGCTTCATAAAGGCTTATGGAACACTTTTTCATAATCTTTGAGTCACCTTAGCCAAGGATTTCAAAACCTAATATCAACTAAGAACTATTAAGATATGTGCCTTATATCACTTGGTGATCTCCCCATACAATCACACTTCTCCTAGTTGAATCACGACGCTAGAAAACTATTTTTTCAGGTCACTCAAGAAACTGTGCAGCTAGGCTTTTCTTGTTAGTTTTCTGACAACTTAAAAAGCCTAATATGTGTGTTTCACTTGCATTATGAGGGGTAGCTAAAAAGTTATATTTATATCTAGGTTAATTAACTTCTTAAATTACAAATATGGCCTCAAAATTATAACTTTTTATAATATTGGCCCAACACTTAATTAAACCTTTTTAATTAAGTCATTGTAAATTAAAATTAAATTAATTTTACTTTATTTGTTTACAATTAAGACTTTAATATTTTAACTAATTATAATATTCGCCTTATACTTAATTAAACAAGTTTAATTAAGTCTTTAAAAGTTAAAAACTTGGTGCCTGATTTAAGTCTAACTTAAATTATTTAAATCATCACACTCCCAATTTGAGTCATAATACAACTTATTGTATGTGACCATTAGGTTCCTAACATGTAGGCGATGGAATTGAATTATAATTTTTATTAAATTTAATTAATTCAATTTTCATAGACCAATATTGGAATCTAGAAATGCATCATGGCCACCCAATTGTTACGAGAGTCAAAGGGTTTTTTGACAACCTTTCAATGTACAGTCTATTATTGTAATTCATTCCCTCATCATATATCTTGGAAATGATAAGAACACAGTGCAGTGTCTACTCTTATTGATCTACATATTTGTTCTTGAAGTTAAATGATTAGCTTTACAGAGGCTTATGAAACTCTTTTTCATAATCGCTAAGTCACCTTGGCCAGGGACTTTAACAAGCTAATATTAACCTAGAACTAGTAGGATATGTCCCCTAAATCACTTAGGGTGATGATTCTTTTCTTGACCACTCATTTACCTTCACATGCTTCATGTTACAACCAACAATGTCATGTTTCATCATCATTTGTAGGACTCATAGGGATATGATCAAATACATAGCACTCCACATATAAGACAACCTGATGTCTCAAGTTGAAGAAGTATTTACATGACTGACACATGAGAAATATTTGCATAGACACTAGAGTAAGATACCAAATGCATTTCTCATGTCAATTATGTTTAGTGAACTTGTTCATAGAACAAGCACCTACATTCTAGTTCCAAGTATCTCTATAGTTCAACCTATGAGATCGGTTGCTTACTTCCTAAGTAAGGAAAATAGAATGCACCAATCTCTAAACAACATTGATGTCTAGTCTGAACGATAAATTGATTAGGAACATTTAGAGATTATGCTTTAATGCATAGGGATTCTGTAACTGTAACACATTACAATTCCCTTGCAAGGCATATTAATCTCATGGACTTCATCCGATTAGCATATAACCTTTATAATTGATGTCTTATTGATGAATGAAAACCAATAATCATTTAATGTGAATGATATGATTGCATGATTGGAATTAAGCTTTGACTAATCTCAATTGGCTACAAGGCTCATTCTAACACTAGATTTGTAAAATTCTTCTCTCAAATAACTCCCCTAAAAAAGAACTCGAGGTTTCTATATTCAATTGTAATTAGAAATTGGTTTAGATTAGGAATGGAATTTTGTAAATCTAAAAATGGAGATCTAAGGTGCCATGAAGAGCTAAAGGTGGATACAAGCTAAGGCATGAAGTACTTAATGTATGCAATCCCCTAAGATTTGACCAACTAGTCCTTTGATGGCTCAAGGAAACTAGAGTAGAAAATTCCATAACCATCCTAGTAAAATAGCATGTGATAGAATTAATTTTATGTGATATATTAATTGTTATACATGCTATACAAATGAAACCTAATAAAAAATACTAAAATCCCTCGTAAAATATTGAGTCACATATTAGACATGATCAAGTTGCCTTCCACCCTATAGCAAGATAACCCAGCTGCTTTTAAATCGAAAGCTTGTTGAGAACACTCAAGCTCACACTTTTACACAAGTATGCTTGAGCTATAGGTGGGTCTTTCTCAACTTGTTTCATAAAATTTGGATGCTTGGAAACTTGATTATAATGGAAACTAGAGGCAATGGCTAGGCAAAACAAATATGATATGTTTAGCCAATGTGTTGTCACCTAGCAGATTTAGGATTGTATAATTGGTAAGCTCAATTAGATACCTAATCCATTTATCAAGATTTGTTGAGCACACTTAAGGTCATGATTATAATGAATTGCGATCCAAGCCCACTAAAAGAATCATTGTAGAGATCTCTCGAGGTGATATTGAGGGTTATTATCTTGAAGAAAACAATAGGAGCAACCAATTTAAGATTAACTATCTCATCTAAATTTGATTATAATATGTGAATACTTATATATGCTCTTTAAATTTGATTATAACTATCTCATCTAAATATGTATCACTTTTAACCATGTATATGATTGAAGTAAATATGTGAGACCCCAACCTCTATAGGCTTGTAACTAAGCATAGATGTAATAACATGAGCTAGGGGTAGTTTCATCATTTTTCTAATAGTTCCTAGAAAAAAATTTTATGATATTTTAAGGTCTAAATAGGCATAAGACCGCATAAATGATATGTAATGATAAGAACACGAAGAAAACTAGCAGTGACAATAATTTTCACAATAGGGGCAAAATGGTCATTTTTCACCCCGAGTCAACAATTTTAAGTTTTGTGAACCTGAGTATATTTAGACCATTATGGACTTGGCCTCAGTGTCAAAAGAGTAAAAAGATTTCATAAAGGGGTGGAGAAAGACAAGCTAACTTACTAAGGGTATTTTTGTAATTTCTAAAGGAGTCGATAAGCTTGGGCTATAAATATCTTCTCCTTCTAGCAGCTTCTTGAATTTCCAGCAGCTTCTTCTTTTTGTTCTTGTCACGACCCAAATTCCGGGTCATGACCGGCGCATGGGTCCAATGGACGTAATCCACTAAACCCAAGCAAGCCTATTATTTATTTTACTTATGATTCTATTTATTATCACTAAGTCCTATTTCATGACTTAGTGATAATAAATAGAATCATAAGTAAAATAAATAATAGGCTTGCTTGGGTTTAGTGGATTACGTCCATTGGACCCATGCGCCGATCATGACCCGGAATTTGGGTCGTGACAGTATTGGTATCAGAGCCCTAGGTTTGTCTAGGTCCTAGAACTTCCTTTTTGTTAGTCCAGCGGAGAGTCGGGTCTTTATGTGGGAACTTCAGTTGTAAAGTGTGAACCGCGGCACATTTTACAACCAAATGACCGCATAGATTCCCTATCTTAGAAACCACCTTATGCTTTAAGTATGATTATAATATGTGTTTAATAACAGGCGTTTGCTTTTGTCTAGGTAAGAATGCCGCCTAAGACACGAGCCGCCTCAAGACGGGCAGGGGAGCAAGATGCTCCCATTGAGATGGCAGATAGACCACGGGCATCCACCCAGAGAGGCCGAGGTAGACGTGGTAGGGTCACTAGGCCGGTGGGGTTGGATACGCCTGTGAGTAGGCAAGAAGAGGGACAGTCCTCAGGTGATGTAGATAGACACCCAGCTAGGGGTATTACTATTGAGGATTTAGCGGCAGGCCTACAGGGAGTTAACCGGGTTGTAGAGATGATGGCGACCCGCATGGAAGATATATAAAGGGTGGTAGAGGGGAGACCTACAGTACAAGAATCTCCTAGCTCTCAAGGACAGGCCGATCACCAACATCATGAGGAGGAGAGGGGACATCTAGATATTTCTCTTCCTGACTTTCTCAAGCTTAAGCCTCCAACATTTACAGGGTCTGATGCATCGGAGAAACCCCAGGTTTTTTTGGATAAGATGGAGAAAATTTGTAAATCCTTGGGATGTTCTAGTGTTCGGTCAGTTGAGCTAGCCGCCTTCTAATTAGAGGATGTGGCGCAGGAATGGTATAGCTCTTTATGTAGAGGCAGACCGACTAATGCAACACCGTTGGCCTGGAGTGAGTTCAGTGTAGCCTTCTTAGATCGATTCTTACCACTCAGTGTGCGTAATGCCAGAGCTAGAGAGTTTGAGACTTTGGTACAGACTTCAAGCATGACGGTGTCTGAGTATGACATCAAGTTCACGCAGCTAGCTCGTTATGCGCCCTATCTCGTTTCTACTGAGGAGATGAAGATTCAGAGGTTTGTGGATGGGTTAGTGGAGCCATTATTTAGGGTTGTGGCATCCCGAGATTTCACTACCTATTCTGCAGCAGTGGATCGTGCTCAACGCATCGAGATGAGGACCAGTGAGAGTAGGGCTGCGAGAGATAGAGAAAAAAGGGGCAAGACAGAGGGTTATCAGGGCCGTAGAGATTTCAGCAGTGGTGGTTCATCTTCTAGCCGTCAGGGTCCACAGAGGGACTCACGGTTCCCTCAGCAGGGGAGTGACGCACCTGGTGCTAATATTAGGGTGGGACAGAGAACCTTCAGTTCTAGAAGGCAGCAAGATTCCAGACAGAGTAGTCAAGTCATTCGCTCTTGTGATACTTGTGGGAGACGACATAGTGGACGATGCTTTCTTACTACAAAAACTTGTTACGGGTGTGGTCAACCTGGGCATATTAGGAGGGATTGTCCGATGGCACATCAATCACCAGATTCTGTTCGTGGTTCCACCCAGCCAGCTTCATCTGCTCCGTCAGTTGCTGTCTCATCTGGCCGGGAGGTTAGTGGATCGAGAGGTAGAGGTGCGGATACTTCCTCTCAAGGCAGACCATCTGGGTCCGGACATCAAAGTTCTATTGGTAGAGGCCAAGCGAGGGTGTTTGCTTTAACACAGCAGGAGGCTCAAACATCCAATGCCGTGGTCTCAGGTATTCTCTCCGTTTGTAATATGAATGCTCGAGTACTATTTGATCCTGGTGCTACCCATTCTTTTATCTCTCCATGTTTTGCATCTCGGTTGGGTAGAGGTCGTGTTAGGAGAGAGGAACAATTAGTGGTGTCTACTCCTTTAAAGGAGATATTTGTGGCCGAGTGGGAATATGAGTCCTGTGTAGTGCGAGTCAAGGACAAAGACACTTCGGTGAATCTAGTGGTGCTAGACACCTTAGACTTTGATGTAATCTTGGGGATGAATTGGTTATCACCCTGTCATGCTAGTGTGGACTGCTATCATAAATTGGTTAGATTTGATTTCCCCGGTGAACCATCATTTAGTATTCAGGGGGATAGGAGTAATGCTCCAACCAATTTGATATCGGTCATATCTGCCAGAAGATTATTACGACAAGTTGTATAGGTTACTTGGCTGTTGCAAAGGATAGTCAGGCAAAGATTGGAGATGTAACTCAAGTGTCGGTGGTGAAGGAGTTCGTGGATGTATTTCCTAAGGAACTACCAGGTTTGCCTCCTGAACGGGAGGTTGAGTTTTGCATAGATTTGATTCCCGACACTAGACCTATATCCATACCCCCATATAGAATGGCACCTGCAGAGCTTAAAGAGCTTAAGGATCAGTTGGAGGATTTGTTGGATAAAGGTTTCATACGACCTAGTGTATCCCCATGGGGAGCACCAGTGTTATTTGTGAAGAAGAAAGATGGGTCACTTAGGCTGTGCATTGATTATCGACAGCTTAATAAAGTGACGGTGAAGAATAAATATCCTCTCCCAAGGATAGATGATTTATTTGATCAACTACAAGGAGCACAATGTTTTTCTAAGATAGATCTGCGATTTGGGTACCATCAGTTGAGAATCCGGAACGAAGATATACCCAAGACCGCATTTCGAACAAGATATGGGCACTATGAGTTCTTAGTGATGTCATTTGGGCTCACGAATGCTCCTGCAGCCTTTATGGATTTGATGAACCGAGTGTTCAAACCTTATTTGGATAAGTTTGTAGTGGTGTTTATTGATGATATTTTGATATATTCAAAGAGTCGAGAGGAGCATGAGCAGCATCTTAAGATAGTGCTCCAAATTTTGAGAGAACATCGATTGTATGCTAAGTTCTCCAAGTGTGAGTTTTGGCTCGAAAGTGTTGCATTCTTGGGGCATGTGGTATCTAAGGAGGGGATACGAGTTGATACAAAGAAAATTGAAGCAGTGGAAAAATGGCCAAGGCCAACATCAGTTACAGAGATTAGAAGCTTTGTGGGTTTAGCTGGCTATTATCGTCGCTTTGTGAAAGACTTCTCCAAAATAGTTGCCCCTTTGACTAAGCTGACACGTAAAGATACAAAATTTGAGTGGTCTGATGCTTGTGAGAATAGTTTTGAGAAGCTTAAGGCATGTCTCACCACAGCTCCAGTGTTAAGCCTGCCGCAAGGCACAAGGGGTTACACGATGCTTTGTGATGCATCGGGGGTTGGTTTAGGATGTGTATTGATGCAACATGGGAAGGTGATTGCGTATGCATCTAGGCAACTTAAAAGGCATGAGCAGAATTACCCCATACACGATTTGGAAATGGCAGCAATCGTGTTTGCCTTAAAGATTTGAAGACATTACTTGTATGGTGAGACTTGCGAGATATACACGGACCACAAAAGTCTAAAGTATATATTTCAGCAGAGGGATCTTAACTTACGGCAACGTAGATGGATGGAGTTGCTAAAGGATTATGATTGTACTATTCTTCATCATCCCGGTAAGGCCAATGTAGTGGCGGATGCCTTGAGTCGAAAATCAATGGGAAGCTTGGCACATATTTCCATTGGTAGGAGATCTTTGGTTAAAGAGATCCATAGCTTGGGAGACATAGGTGTGCGTTTGGAAGTTGCAGAGACAAATGCTTTGCTAGCACACTTTAGAGTGAGGCCTATTTTAATGGACAGGATTAAAGAAGCACAAAGTAAAGATGAGTTTGTGATTAAGGCCTTAGAGGATCCTCGGGGTAAGAAAGGAAAAATGTTTACTAAAGGCACAGATGGAGTGCTGAGGTATGGAACCAGACTTTATGTGCCTGATGGTGACGGGTTGAGGAGAGAAATATTGGAGGAAGCTCACATGGCAGCTTATGTGATACATCCAGGGGCTACAAAAATGTATCAAGATTTGAAAGAGGTGTATTGGTGGGAAGGACTTAAGAGAGATGTAGCTGAGTTTGTCTCCAAGTGCCTGGTTTGTCAGCAGGTTAAGGCCGAGCATCAAAAGCCTGCAGGGCTACTACAGCCATTACCAGTACCTGAGTGGAAGTGGGAACATATTGCTATGGACTTTGTAACGGGTTTGCCTCGAACCAGTGGGGGATATGATTCAATTTGGATAGTAGTGGACCGGTTAACAAAGTCAGCTCATTTTCTTCCGGTTAAGACTACTTATGGGGCTGCCCAATATGCTCGAGTTTATGTGGATGAGATAGTGAGACTACATGGTATTCCCATTTCTATAGTATCTGACAGAGGAGCTCAGTTTACTAGTAGGTTTTGGGGAAAGTTGCAAGAAGCATTGGGCACTAAGTTGGATTTCAGCACAGCTTTCCACCCTCAGACTGATGGACAATCTGAATGGACCATACAGACATTGGAGGATATGTTGAGGGCTTGTGTGATAGACCTTGGTGTCAGGTGGGAACAATATCTACCCTTAGTGGAATTTGCCTACAACAACAGTTTTCAAACTAGCATCCAAATGGCACCATTTGAGGCCTTATATGGACGAAGATGTAGGTCACCCATTGGATGGCTAGAGGTGGGAGAAAGGAAACTTTTGGGGCCTGAATTTGTGCAGGATGCAACCGAGAAAATACACATGATCCGTCAGAGGATGTTAACAGCACAAAGTAGACAGAAATCATATGCTGATAACCGACGGAGAGACTTGGAGTTCCAAGTAGGAGATCATGTATTTTTGAAAGTTTCGCCAACTAAAGGGGTAATGAGGTTTGGCAAGAAAGGGAAGTTAAGTCCTCGGTATATAGGGCCATTCGAGATCTTAGAAAAGGTTGGAGTGGTGGCTTATCGTTTGGCATTACCGCCAGACCTTTCTAATATTCATCCCGTGTTTCATGTGTCCATGCTTAGGAAGTACAACCCAGATCCATCACATGTAATACGGTATGAAACTATTCAGTTGCAAGATGATCTAACCTATGAGAACAACCGGTAGCTATCCTTGATAGGCAAGTTAAAAAGCTCCGTTCAAAGGATGTAGCCTCAGTGAAAGTGTTGTGGCGGAATCACACTAGCGAGGAGGTAACGTGGGAAGCTGAGGATGAGATGCGGACAAAGCATCCACACCTCTTCGATATGTCAAGGTAAGCCACTCTACATTGAATTTAAATTCGGGGACCGAATTTTTATTAGTGGGGGAGAATGTGAGACCCTGTCAAGCTCGATTAAAAGACGGTATTGTATCGAGTGGTACAACTAAGTTAAATCAAGCCTTGAACTAGTTCAAATAGAAATTCTAAGAGGAATTTGAAAATTTTAAAACCAACAGAATGGCTTAGAATAGTGATTTGGAGTTCAAGGTCCAGTTTGGAGTCCATCAGAAAATTGACCAATTAGGGACAAAACGGTCATTTTACCATTTGATGATTAAATGGAGATTTTTAGCCAAGATTTGATCACATTTGACCAAGAATAATTATATGAAATATAATTATGATTATTGGAGTATAAAATGATGTTTAGTAGTGAAAAATTGTGATTCCCGGTATTTATGGAGTAGAAGGGCAAAATGGTAATTTTGCCACTAATGGACTAAACGAAATATTTTTTTAAACAAATTTTACCCCATTTGGTTAATATTGATCAATATTAGTGTTATTTTAGGTTGAAAAGTAGAAATAATGAGATTCCGGTACATTTCGGAGTATAAGGGCAAAATCGTAATTTTTTTGTCTCGAGGGCAAATTAGTAAAATTTTCGACCCAGCACTTGTCAAGACCAAGGGATTTTAATTGTGGTAGGATTGGATAAATACCAGAATATTTGTGGTGGAAAATTAAGAAGAAAAAGTCAAAAAGTTAAAAATTGGGCCAATAAGCATGTGACACATGGCATGCTTGATTATTTTATTATTTTCTATAGAAATCAGCCCATTAAATCCCCAATTCCCTCACCATATTCGGCCTAGACATCCAGCAACAAGAAAAAAGGAAGAACAAAAGGAAAAACAAGAAAACCTAGGTGGAAATTCAAAGAAAAAGTGAAGAAATCAAGGAAACAAGCTAGGTAAGTTAAAATTTCTTTAATTCTCCTTGATACCTAGCTTAACCATGCTTTTGTTCTTGATTTCCATGGTTGAATATTGAGTTATCATGATGAATTCAATTCTGAAAAATGGGTATGGAAGAGGAATTGTTGTTGGAATAATTTGATTTTAGACTATGTTAGTGTTTAGGGATAGTTAAGCATGGTTATGAACAAAAACACAAAAGAAATATTCAATTTCTCTAGGGGTTCCTTGTTGGCCGAACCATGAGGGCTGAATATCAATGGGGGATTGTTTTTATTTCTAGGAAAATGGCATGGAAAATGATGAATTAAGGTGAAACGGTTATGTAGAAAAAAATTCGATGCTAGTGCACCAAATGACCAAATTTTTCTATAAGGAATTGTGAGGGTTCTAATGCTGAATTTGGCTTTATTTAAATGTATGTGGTAAATTAAGGTATTAGAGGAGAAATGAATTAATTTGGAGGTTATTTGGACACAATCGCCGATTAATCGGGTGATCGGTCGAATTTAATCGATACCGTGATTAAGCGGTAATCAGGTATATTTGTGCATTTACATATCAAGCATTAGTAGTTTAAATTAATTTATATCAATTTAGGGACAATATAGTAAATTCCTCAAATTTGTTATTTGTCAAGGTGGTGAGACATCCGGAAAAGGCAAAGGAATTGCGCCTGAGGACTATTAGTCAGAGTTCACCCGAAATCCGGATTTTCGACACCTGTGAGTGGACTGCCTATTAAAATTGTTTTGGGAATATGACTGTTTTGAACAAAGTGTTTGAATGATTTTATAAATTTTTTTTTTATGAAAATGAATGCCTTGGGAACAAGCTTTTGAGAAAAAGTTTATGTTATGAAATGTGGTTATTATGGATTTCTATGTGGTTGTATTATGTTGATATACATATACACTTGAATATAATGTTGTGTAATTATGTTGACTCGACTATGTGCGAGTAGGGAGTGCGCATAAGTCGAGGATGACCAGGTTATGTGCGAGTAGGGAGTGCGCATAACCCAGTGATGACCCAGCCATGTGCGAGTAGGGAGTGCGCATGAGCTGGTGATGATGATGATGAGCTGGTGATGATGATAATGGGTTGGTGAGATGATGATGATGGGTATATACATATATATATATATATATATATACATATGTAAATATGTGTGATATAGCAAATGGATGGACAATGATTTATGGATGTGATGTACATGAAAGTTGAGACATTGTACTTTGAGAATTTTCATGAATGTTAGGTTGATTTTATTAGTTTAGTAGGATGGCTTTTTGTTGAGTGAGGAAAAATGTTTCTCTTGTTGCTTTGTTTTCACTGCATCGAAATTCATGCTCGCTGTAGCGAAAAACTCTGGGGTTTGGAGGGGTTTTAAATAGGAATGAACTAAATTGCATTGTTTTGAAACAAGTGCACCATGATTTTAAATTTTTCCTAATTGTTGCTTGTTCCCTTCCTTGTTCACTCACTGGGTTTATACTCACCATTTTCAAATTCATGTTTTCAGATCAGGAGGTAGCCGATAATTAGGACGAGGTGTCCTTGTAGATTTGTGTACATCTTTTGGTAGGTGTCTCGGCATTCGGTAGCTGTATATCCATCCGAGTCACTCCGCTGGAGGTCGAGTATTATTTTGTTATGTATAGATGAACTTAAATGTAAATTTTAAAAGAGTAATGCCAGTACGAGTTGGCAATGTATATCACTATTTTGACTCAAAGTCATGAAATAGGACTTAGTGATAATAAATAGAATCATAAGTAAAATAAATAATAGGCTTGCTTGGGTTTAGTGGATTACGTCCATTGGACCCATGCGCCGGTCATGACCCGGAATTTGGGTCGTGACAGTTCTCTTCCCATCTCACGTTGCTTCCATTCTCCATGGAAGCTTTATGTGAAGCTTTCATAACTTTCTCTATCTAGCTCTAATTTTCATACCTTTGTGCCCTTTTGACTAGAACCTTTGTATTCTTTCACTCCCTCACTTTAAAACCCTTAAAATTTCCCACATCCATACTTTCTCTCACTAACTAGGTATTTAGAGAGAGAAAAAAGAGAAAAAGCCCATATAATAGCTTGGGAATTGTTAGAAAGAAGTTCAAAGTTACAAAGCTATCAAGGTGGTGAGTAGTAAATTAACATTGGGTTTTAAGTGTTGATAATGTCTAGAGATTGGCTTGTGAGTTTTATTGTTGAGATTGTGTATTGACTCTAATGTGACTAGAATAATGGGAATAGATAGCCATTTAAAAATGGCAATTGAAAGCTAGCTAAGAGATAGCTTTTAGAGTTTATAGTGCAAATTAACATAATGGTGATGTTAATGTAATGGTAGGTTCCAACGAAGTTCCATCCTTCCAATTGGACCGTTAGGGAAGTAAGAGTCAGCTAAAGGCTCAACGAATACCGGTGAGTGAACTACATTCAAAATCGTTTTAGGAATGTGATTGTTTGTACAAAAAAATTGAAGGATTTTATTCAACTTTTTCTTAAAACAAGTGCCTTGGGAACAAGTTTTTGCTAAATGGTTTTATGTTGTGATATGTGGTTGTTATGGAATCATGCACCATTGCATTATGATGGTATATATATATATATTTATATATGTTGTGCATGATAATTGATATTGTGTATGATGATATCAGCCGTGTGTGTGCACGATGTGGGGGAATGCACATGCCGGTGATGATGGTGGTGTGGGAGATGGATGATGATAGTGCTCATGTGCATGATGTGGGGGGATGTACATGATGGCACTGATTGTGCACGATGTGGGGGAGAATGCACACAATGGCATCAGCTATGTGCACGATATGGGCGGATGTACATGAGTCGGGTGTGATTATGATAATATTGATGTTTATCTATGTATTTATGCATATCTATGCTTATGAAATGAAAGCTCATGAAAATGGTATATGATTGAAATGCATGTGAAATCTGATATGTTGCACTTTAGGAATTTTCATGTGTTTCATGTTGATTTTGTTGGTTTAGCAGGATGGCCTTTTATTAAGTGAAGGGAAACCGTTTCTTGGTGCTCTGTTTCTCACTGTAACGAGATTCATTTTCGCTGCAATGAGAAAGTCTTGAGTTTTAAAGGGGTTGGCTGGTCAAAAACTCACTACAGCGAGAAAGGTATTGTAGCTTCTCGCTGCAGCGAGAAACTTTATGTTTTGTGACGAAAATTTTGCTGTAGCGAGATTTAATCTCATTACAGCAAAAAACTTTCTGTTTTGCTCCTCCTTTGGTTCGGTTCCTGCCTTGTTTTCCAGTTCTTTGATACCATAGTTGAGCATGGGCTTCCAACATTATTGAATCAATGATTTAAGTTTAAAATGAGGAGGTTTGGTGAGAAACCCTCGGCCAGTTGAGAAACCCTCGTTCAGCTAATAACTTAAATCCCAATGTCGTAGTAGCAAGAATGCCTTACCGCTGCAACGAAGATTCGTTGTCGCATTTGACTTGTTGTGTATCACTAAAGCCTTCATTTTTCAAATTATTTGTTATGTGTGGGTTCATCATTACCAAGTGATTAATCATTTAAGGGTTTAATGAGGGGTTTTTAATATGAATGAAATTAAATTGCATTATTTTAAAACAATTGCATCATGATTTTAAATTCTTCCTTATTGTTGCTTGTTGCCTTCCTTGTTCAATCACTGGGTTTATACTCACTGTTTTCAACTTCATGTTTTCAAATCAAGAGGCAATCGGTAACTAGGTCAAGGTGCCCTTGTAGATTCCTTTTCTTGGTAGGTATCTCGGCATTCAGTAGCCGTACATCACTCTGGTCTCTCCGTTGGAAATCGAGCCTTCTTTTTGAGATGTATAGACAAACTTGATGTAAATTATTAAGATAAATGTTGTAGACAATGTACGCTTGATTGGTATGCCACTATGAGATGGCAATGTTTAATATTATTTTGATTCAAAGTTATAAAATATGACTTAGCAACTTTTAATGGATTGGTGAAAAGGTTATATTAATAGGCTTGCTTGGGCTTAGTGGACTACATCCATTGGGCCCATGCGCCAATCATGGCCCCAAAATTTGGGTCGTGACAAAATCTATCTACCATTCATCCATCATTATGGGTATTATATACTGGATGTGGATTACAACTATGTAATGACATGAAGGTGTTAAAAATGAGTGGAAGATTGACAAAAGGAGAAGTGGTCCTAAGAGTAGGAAATGAAGCAAGGTTGCAGCATCAACTATAGGGACAATTTGCTGGGATTCGACCTCATGCTCAAATATGAAATTAATTATGAAATTAAAAATATAACACACCAAAAAAATAAACTAGCATTTAATCAAAGAAATAGTCGAATCCTATAAGATCAATGTTTGTTTTTTTCATGTAATTTTCAAATTAATTATGAACATTCATTAGTTTACGAGTTACATGCCTTACTTTAGATGTCATAATCAAGAGCTAATTAAATTTGAAATCACTTGTGATGAAGCAAGTAACCCTAAAAGGGAATAAGCAGTTTAAAATCTTGCAGTTGAAATCTTTGCTTCTTCACCTTAGGATTTGTCAAATCTTTAATCACCCAAGTGTTCGGCCTCTAATAGTAATCTACACACTGACCGAATAAGGCCTTCTCAAAGGTAGGATTTTACTTGTGCTAGCATGTTTTGTTTCTAAAACAAAAAGATCAAAAATTCTGGCCGAATCTTATTTTTATCAAAGAGAAAAAACTAATTTTCTTTTCCTATTTACGAAATAGCCAAAAAGTAGCTGAAGGCTTATTTAGTTTTAGTTGGCTAACATTACATATTTATATAGCCAAACTAAGTTGTAACCCTAGATAAAATAGTTGTATTTTAATTCAATTAAGTCCTTGTGAACTTAATTAATTTTTCATTTTATTTTGGTTTATTCAAATTAAGTCAAACTTAATTGATTATCTTTATTTAATCTCAATCATGTCACTTAATGCTTATTACCTATTAGGCTCCTAACATGCTTGCAAAAAATATAAATCCTAATTAAATATCAATTTGATAATTGATTGATATTTATAGATCATGTGCAGCATCTAGTAATACATCATGACCACTTAAATGCTAGAGAGTAAATTAAAGAATTTGACAAAGCCCTTCAGTGATAAGCCTCTCAGTGCAATACGGTCCTTTCATCAAATATCCTGGATATGCCATAAAGCATGGCTCAGTGTATACTTATAACATTCCATATTAGCTCATGACTAACTTTATGAATTTAGGCAACTAACTTTCCTCAAATTCATCATGCTTTCGCCAAATGCTTTATACAAGTTAATATAGAATTGAGAGCAAGTGAGATACATCCCTTCATATCAATTGGGGTGATGAATCCTCTCTTAACCACTCATCCACCTTCATATGCTTCATAGCATACACAAAAATCACCCTGTTTAGGCATTTGGTCACCTTCAGACCAGTAAGGGTGAAATTAAAGTATGTCATTCCCCATACAAGATGACCTGATGTCTCAAGTTTAAGGACTAGCTGCACAATTATCACATGAGAGCATATTCCACAGACACTTGAGTGAAATACCAAATGGAGTTCTCATAGTAGGTCATGTTCAGTGAACTTGTTCTTTAACAAGCACCCACATGTTATCTTTAAGTATCCCATATACTTTAATCTATGAGATCGATTACTTACTTCCCAAGTAAGAAGGCTTAACATGCACTAGTCTTTGAGATTTGTCAAAGCCCTGTCTTGACAATACAATGACCTGGACCAATTTTAGGAACATGGCTTTGATGCATATGATCTCATAATTGTAACCACTTTACAATTCTCTTGCAAAGCCCTTATGTTCCATGGGCTTCATCAAATTAGTACTCAATAACTCATTATTATTGCACTACCATGAAGGAAAACATTTATCACATATTGTTATGTTATTGAGTATGCATTAAATGACACTATATACCTTGATCAATCTAATTGAATCCAAGGCATATACCAATAATCTCCCACTTGCACTTGAGTCAATTGCTAATGTATCCAATACCGAACTCTTTAGCTTAATAATTGTGTTTCTACTAGGATAACTTAAATTGCAATATTTAGGAATATGTTAATTTATATGTTTAACAATCTCCATTGTCATAATCGAAATACTAATTTACATTACAACGAGACCTTGATTCCATTATTATGGCTCTTGTTGTTACTTTAACAACTTGGAATCATATATTGGTTCATTAAGCCAATGATCTAAATATCTCTTCTTTTGTAGCCTAAACAAAAGGCTTGTATTTGATTATAGCTTTAATCATGTAATTATCTCTTATTTTAGAACCATTCCAATACAACTGCTCAATCACGACTTTATGTCATTTTTAACATTTAGGATTCTTTCAATGTTAAACTCCTTTAACATGTAATCCTATATTCTTTTGTTAGGTCCCCTTTTAAGCTCTAACTCTTTAGTCTCATTTTGTTTTTCTTAAATCCGCAAATGTATCTTATAAACTTTAATTGAGTAACTTATCTTACTCCCACTAACCTTATGATTAGCACAAAATATGTTTATCTTATTCAATGTATTCAACTATTTTAAATTGATTACATTGAATAGAGATTATTATCCAATCATTCATCTTGGATCATTTAGTAGACTTGACTTATATGAGTAGTGAATCAATATGCATCCTACTAATGGTTTGTATTTAACAAATGAATTATGCATCTTTGTGCATCCCATTAAATCAATTGTTAGGCACAGATCCTATCTATTGGATTTCATCATTTCATGACCTTTGACCTTTAAAGTGTCATTGGCTCCCACTATTTATTTCATGTATAGAAATCTTACCAAGTAAACTTATTTACTTTCCTTTGGGGTGTTATATGCATAACTTTTATGTATACTAACATATCATAAGTCGTTCATTATTGGTAATGGGATGCAATCCTCTCAAATGTTAGTTCATGAGATTAACTGAGTTTGGAATGCATTGTGATTCATCTCTTATGAATTTATTATGATAATCAATTGTTATTCAGTTTTAAGCAATCTTAATTTAGCGATTTTATCTGAATAAGAATGCTTCTTAACTAAATCTGTTCATAATCCTATTATAAATTCATTAAGTTAGGACTTAATTGTACCTAAGTCATCTCATTAATTTCCTTTTTGATGCATAAACAAACGAAAAATAGTCACACAATGATCTTATGACTTAGTATTGATTATCATGTATGCAAGGTTATACTTAAGGATAAGTAATTTAGAACAACTCCAAAATAAAATGAGATGTAAATATATAAATATATATAAGCTAAGCATCTCATGCTAGCAAAATATAATCTATGTTTCCTAAACATAAAATAAAATATTCAGCCATTGGCCCAAAACTAAAACATCTCATCTTGGCAATCATGCCATGAAAACATTCAATGTTCTAATATTATTTATTATTCCACAATCTTGAGGTTGTCGCTTGATGTTCTTATTTCATGGTTTTATTCTTCACTGCTCCTTGTCATCAATTCCTTCAATATGTCATACATATTAAAACTATTAATAAAGAGCAAGGTATCATATACCAAATAGTGAAAAATAAATCATCATATGATTCGTACCTGATATGGAAGCTTCTTTTTGTTTCTTCCCTTTGATGGATTCAAGATAATCCTTGCAATTGTGCTTCTAATGCCCTAATTTGTCATAGAAATTGCATTTGTCATTGTCTTTGTCCTTCTTCACTTCTCTAGTAGGATTCATACCTTTCAAAGTTGATGTCTTTTCACCCTTGTCTATCTTAAAAATTTTTGTTTTCTTATTTTTATTTTTCTTAGAAAATACAAGATGAATTGAAGGCTTCTCGTTCGCAATGGTGTTCTCAACCTGTGTGAGCATATTCAATAAGCCCCAGATGGTCACTTCAATCTTGTTCATGTTGAAATTAAATACAAAGTGTGAATAGCTCTCTAGAGCGAAGAGAGTATAAAGTCTATGCTCAAATCATGATCCATAACCCAACCTAACTACTCAAGTCGAGTGATATATCTATCACGACCCAAATTTCGGGCCATGACCGGTGCATAGGCCCAATAGACGTAGTCCACTAAGCCCAAGCAAGCCTATTAATATAATTTTTTCACCATTCCATTAAGAGTTGCTAAGTCACATTTTATAACTTTGAATCAAAATAACACTAAACATTGCCAGCTCATAGTGGCATACCAATGAAAGAGTACATATATTATCTAAACATAATTTAATAATTTACATCGGTTTGTCTATACACAAGAAAAGAGTACTCGACTTTCAGTGGAGAGACTCGGACGAATGTACAGCTACTGAATGTCGAGACACCTACCAAGGGTCGAATATACGAAGACACTTCGACCTAGTTACCAGCTGCCTCGTCATCATCTAGCCAAGGGTTTCTTAACTGGCCGAGGGTTTCTTACCAAACCTCCTCATTTTAAACTTAATTCATTTATTCCTTGATGTTGGAAGTCCATGCTCAACTGTGGTACCAAAGAAATGGAAAATAGGGTAGCAACCGAACCAAATGAGGAGAAAAATATAAAGTTTTTCGCTGTAGCGAAATTTTGGGTTTCAAAACAGAAAGTTTCTCGCTGCAGTGAGAAGCTACAGTACCTTTCTCACTGCAGCAAGAATGGATTCTCGCTGCAGCAAGTTTTCGGCCAGCCAACCCCTTTAAAACCCTAGAGTTTCTTGTTGCAGCGAGAATCAGAACATCAAGAAAAAAGTTTCCTTTTCCCTCAAATCAAAGCCATCCTGCTAAAATAACAAAAGCAACATGTAACACATACAAACTCCCAAATTTCAGCAATTTAAATGCTCACATTTTTGCATTACAACCATATACCATATATGTATATATATATATCAATCATCACATACACCCTCTCATCATCATCATCTCATATGCAACGGCTTATGCGCACTCCCACTCGCACATAGCCAGGTCAGCAACAGCTTATGTGTACTCCCACTCGCATATAGCCCGGTCAGCAACGACTTATGGTCACTCATACTTGTACATAGCCGGGTCAATATCAATACACAACATTATTCGTTTATATATATCAACATAGTGTAGTAGTTCAA
Organism: Theobroma cacao; assembly: GCF_053813885.1. Lineage (NCBI taxonomy): Eukaryota > Viridiplantae > Streptophyta > Magnoliopsida > Malvales > Malvaceae > Theobroma > Theobroma cacao. Next base: position 23,608,295 of record NC_142643.1, read on the forward strand.
CCATCCATAACAGCCACATGTCACAACATAAAATCAATTTATTAAAGGCTTGTTCACAAAGCACTCGTTTTTAAAGAAGTTGAATAAAATCATTGAAGTATATAATGAAAATAAGTTTACTGCCATGACCCAAATTTTGGGTCATGACCAGCGCATGGGCCCAATGGACATAGTCCACTAAGCCCAAGCAAGCTTATTAATCTGACATGTTCATCATTTCATCATAAACTGCTAAGTCACAATTCATAACTTAGGATCAAAATAATATTAAACATTTGCCACCTCATACTGGCATACTAAACAAGTGTATATACATTATCTACAACATGTATCTTAATAATTTACATTAGGTTTGTCTATACACAACAAAAGAATACTCGACTTCGAGTGGAGGGACTTAGACAATGTACAGCTACTGAATGCCGAGACATCTACCAAAAGATGGATACAAGTCTACAATGACACCTCGTCCTAGTTACCGACTGCCTCGTGATCTGAAAACATGAAGCTGAAAACGGTGAGTATAAACCCAGTGAGTGAATAGGGAAGGGAACAAGCAACAACAAGGGAGAATTTAAAATCATGATGCACTTGTTTCAAAACAATGCAATTTAGTTCCATTCATATTAAAAACCCCTCATCAAGCCCTTAAATGATTAATCATTTGAAGATCATGAACCCATACATAACAAACTATTTGAAGAATGAAAACTTCAATGATACTTAAGCAAGTCAAATATGACAAGGAATCTTCGCTGCAGCGAAAAGGCATTCTCGCTGCAGTGACATTAGGATTAAGTTATTAGGCGAACGAGGGTTTCTTAACTGGCTGAGGGTTTCTCACTAAACCTCCTCATTTTAAACTTAACTCATTTAATCCTTAATGTTCGAAGTCCATACTTAGATATGGTAGCAAAGAAGTGAAAAATAGGGCAGCAATTGGACAAGAGAGGAGACCAAAACAGAAAGTTTTTTGCTGCAATGAGATTGAATCTCCCTGCAGCGAAATTGTAACCCAGAAATAGAAAGTTTCTTGCTACAGCGAAATTTTAACCTAGAAACCAAAAGTTTCTCGCTGCAGCGAGAATGAATTTCGTTGCAGCGAGAAGTTACAGTGTCATTCTTGCTGCAGCAAAAATGCACCTTCGCTGCAGCTAGTTTTCGGCCAGCCTACCCCTCTAAAACCCAAAAGTTCTCGCTACAGCGAGAATGATTTTCGCTGTAGCGAGAAATAGGGCACCAATGCAAAATTTGCCCTTCTTCCCAAGGAAAAACCACCCTGCTGAAATGTCCATACCAACATGAAACACAAAACAATTTCCCAAGGTTTAAAATGTCAAGTTTCACATGCATTACAACCATATACCATTACCCATTAATTTCCTATAACACACATATTTACATATGTATATATGTATACGTATATACCCATCATCATCATACACACCATCCCATCATCATCATCACCAGCTCATGCGCACTCCCTACTCGCACATGGCTGGGTCATCACCGGGTTATGCGCACTCCCTACTCGCACATAACCGAGTCATCCTCGGCTTATGGCACTCCCTACTCGCACATAGCCGAGTCAATATAATTACATAACACTATATTCAAACATATATGTATATCAATATAATGCAACTGCATAGAAATCCATAATAACCATATATCATAACATAAACCATTTCTCAAGAGCTTGTTCCCAAGGCATTCATTTTTTGGAAAAGTTGTATAAAATCATTCAAACACTTTGTACAAAACAATCATATTCCCAAAACAATTTTGATAGGTAGTCCACTCACCGGTATATTGTTGAGCCTTTAGATTACTCCAATTCCCCTAATTGTTCAAATGGGATGATGGGGCTTCCTTGAAACCTACCATCACATTAACATCACCATTATGTTAATTCACATACTATAAACCCTAAAAGCTATCTCATAGCTGGCCTTCAATTGCCACTTTAAATGGCTATCTATGTTCACTATCTAAATCACTATAAAATGAATGAACATCCTCAACAATAAAACAGCTCATAATCTAAATTACTAGCCATTATCCATAGCTAAAAACCAAGCTTAGTGCATCACTCACCCTAGGGTTTCTTTGTAGTTGAATTCTCTTCTAATAGCTTCCAAACAATTGGTGTAATTTTCTCTTTCTCTTTCTAAAATGCCTAGTTAGTGAGAGAAAGTATGAAAATAAGATTTATCAAGGGTTTTAAAGTGAGAGAGTGAAAGAATACAAGGGTTATAGTCAAAAGGGCTCAAAGGTATGAAATTTAGAGCTAGAGAGAGAAAATTATACAAGCTCCACATCAAGCTTCCATAGAGGCTGGAAGCAACATGAGATGGAAGAAGAAGAAGAAGACAAGGTGCTGGAAAATGGGAGAAGAAGCTACTGAAAGGAAGATACTTATAGCCAATCTTATCCATTCCCTTGAAATTACCAAATTACCCCTCTACCAATTAACTTACTCTCCTTCAGCTCTTTATGAAATCTTTTTACTCCTTTGACAATGGGACAAGGTCCATAATGGTCTAGACATACTCGGGTTCATGAAAACTTAAAATTTTAACTCGAGGTGAAAAATGACCATTTTGCCCCTAGCATGAAAATCATCAAAATTTTTGCTTCCTTTTTATTTTACCTCTAATTTCATCATCCATTTATGCCTTAGGCCTATTTAGGCCATAATAATGTTTAAAATCTTACTTTTATGGGCTTACTAAGGAAATGAAAAAATTACCCCTAATCAGGGATATCGCGTATACTTCCCTTTATGAGTCTATAAAAGTCAAGGTCTCACATTTACATTCCCAAAAAAATTTTTGAAATGCAAGTCCACTCACCGGTGTTTATTGAGCCTTGAACCGACTCTAACTTCCCTAATGGTCCAATTGCAAGGATGGAACTTCGTTGGAACCTACCATTACATTAACATCACCATTATGCTAATTCACACTATAAACTCTAAAAACTATCTCTTAGCTAGCTTTCAATTGCCATTGTTAAATGGCTATCTATTCCCACTATTCTAGTCACATTAAAGTCAATACACAATCTCAAAAATAAAACTCACAAGCCAATCACTAGACATTATCAACACTTAAAACCCAATGCTAATTTACTACTCACCTTGATAGCTTTGTAACTTTGAACTTCTTTCCAACAATTCCTAAGCTATTATAGGGGCTTTTTTTTCTCTTTCTTTCTCTCTAAACACCTAGTTAGTGAGAGAAAGTATGAAAGTGTGAATTTTCAAGGGTTTTAAAGTGAGAGAGTGAAAGAATACAAGGGTTATAGTAAAAAGGGCACAAAGGTATGAAAATTAGAGCTAGAGAGAGAAAGTTATGAAAGCTTTACATCACGCTTCCATGGAGAATGGAAACAACATGAGATGGGAAGAGAACAAGAAGAAGAAGCTATTGGAAATTCAAGAAGTTGCTAAAAGGAGAAGATATTTATAGCCCAAGCTTATCCACTCCCTTAAAAATTACGAAAATGCCCTTAGTAAGTTAGCTTGTCCTTCTCCACCCCTTTATGAAATCTTTTCACTCTTTTAACACTAAGGCCAAGTCCATAATGGTCTAAATATACTCAAGTTCACAAAACTTAAAATTTTTGACTCGGGGTGAAAAATGAGCATTTTGCCCTTGTAGTGAAAATTATTGTCACTTCTAGTTTTCTTCATGTTTTTATCATTACACATCATTTATGCGGTCTTATACCTATTTAGACCTTAAAATGTCACAAAACTTACTTCTGGGAGATATTAGAAGAAATGACGAAACTACCCCTAGCTCATGTTTTTGAGACCTAAACCTCTATAGGCTTGTAACTAAGTATAGATGTAATAATACGAGCTAGGGGTAGTTTCGTCATTTTCTCTAATAAGCTTCCAGAAGAAAGTTTTATGATATTTTAAGGCTTAAATGGGTATAAGACTACATAAATGATGTGTGCTGATGAAAACACGAAGAAAACTAGAAGTTTCAACAATTTTCATAATAGGGGTAAAACAGTCATTTTTCACCTCGAGTTAAAATTTTAAGTTTTTATGAACCCGAACATGTCTAGACCATTATGGATCTTGTCCCAGTGTTAAAAGAGCAAAAAGATTGCATAAAAGATTGGAGGAGAATAAGGTAATTGGTGGATGGGCAGTTTTATAATTTTAAGGGAAAGGATAAGATTGCCTCTAAATATCTTGAATTTCCAGCAGCTTCTAGAGATTTTCTAGCAGCTGGTCTTCTTCTTCTTCTCCTCTCTCATGTTTCTTCAAAACTCCATGGAAGCTTGATCTGAAGCTTGAATGATTTTCTCTCTCTAGCTCTAGTTTTCACACCTTCGAACCCTTTTGACTAGAACCTTTGAATTCTTTCATCCTCTCACTTCAGAACCCTTGATAAAGCTTATTTCCAGACTTTCTCTCATTAGTTGGGCATTTTAGAGAGAGAAATAGAGAATTACTCCATTGATTTGGAAGCAATTGGAAGAGAATTTGACTACAAAGGAGCCCTAGGGTAAGTAATGAACTAAGCTCAATTTTTAGTTGCAAAAAATGGCTAGTGATTGGGATTGATGAGCTGTTTTATTGTTGACTATGTTCATTACTTTTTATTGATTAAGATAGTGAACATAGATAGCCGTTTAATGTGGCAATTGAAAACTAGCTAAGAGATAGCTTTTAGAGTTCATAGTGTGTAAATTGATCTATTGTTCATGTTAATGTGATCCTAGGTTTTAAGGAAGCCCCATCATCTCATTTGGACAATTAGGGGAATTGGGGTTATCTAAAGGCTTTACAATCAATTGGTGAGTGGACTGTCTTTAAAACTTATTTTGGGAATATAATGTATTTGACAAACGTTTGAATGATTTTATACGATTTTTCATGAAAATGAATGTCTTTGGAATAAGTTCCTATGAAATGATTTATGTTATGATATGTGGTTATTATGGATTTCTATGTGGCTGCATTATGTTGATATACATATATGCTTGAATATAATGTTGTGTAATTATATTGACTCGGCTATGTGTAAGTAGGGAGTGTGCATAAGTCGAGGATGACCCGGTTATGTGCGAGTAGGGAGTGCGCATAACCCAGAGATGACCCAGCCATGTGCGAGTAGGGAGTACGCTTGAGCTGGTGAGGATGATGATGGGATGGTGTGATGATGATGATGGGTATATGCGTATATATATATACATACGTAAATGTGTGTTATAGGAAATTGATGGATAATGGTTTATGGCTGTAATGCATGTGAAACTTGACATGTTAAACTTTGAGAAATTGTTATGTGTTTCATATTGGTTTTGAACATTTCAAGCAGGGCGGTTTTCTTTGGGAGAAAGGGAAATTTTCATTTGATGCCTTGTATTTCGTTGCAGCAAGAAACTCTCAGGTTTTGAAAGGGTAGGTTGGTCGAAAACTCGCTGCAACGAGGATGCATTTTCGCTACAGCGAGAATGACACTGTAGCTTCTCGCTGTAGCGAAATACATTCTCGCTGCAGCGAGAAACTTTCTGTTTTTGGGTTACAATTTCGCTGCACTGAGATTGAATTTGGTTGCAATGAGAAACATTCTGTTTCTGGGTTATAATTTCTCTGCAGCGAGATTGAATCTCGTTGTAGCAAAAAACTTTATGTTTTGGTCTCTTATCTTGTTCAATTGTTGCCCTATCTTTTACTTCTTTGCTACCATATCGAAGCATGGACTTCCAACATTAAGGATTAAATGAGTTGAGTTTAAAATGAGGAGGTTTACTGAGAAATCCTCGGCTAGTTGAGAAACTCTCGTTCGGTTAATAACTAAATCCTAACGTCGCTGCAGCGAAAAAGATTAAATGATTCGTTGTCGTATTTGACTTACTTGTATAATATTGAAGCTGTTATTCTTCAAATGGTTCGTTATGTATGGGTTAATGATTTTCAAATGATTAATCATTTAAAGGCTTGATGAGGGGTTTTAAATAAGAATAGAAACAAATTGTATTGTTTTGAAAAAGAATTCATCATGATTTCATGAAACATTCCTTATGGTATGCTTGTTCCCTTCCTTGTTCACTCACTGGGTTTATACTCACCATTTTCAAATTCATGTTTTCAAATCACAAGGCAGCCGGTAACTAGGACGAGGTGTCCTTATAGACCTGTGTGCATCTTTTGGTAGGTGTCTCGGCATTCAGTAGCTGTACATTCATCTGAGTCCCTCCGTTGAAAGTCGAGTGTTATTTTGTTTTGTATTGACAAACTTAATGTAAATTATTAGAATACATGTTGTAGACATTGTATGTAAATTTTTAAGGAGTAATGCCAGTACGAGTTGGCAATGTATAACACTATTTTGATTCAAGAGTATGAAATATGACTTAGCGATATTTGATGGAATGATGAGTAGGATAAATCGATAAGCTTGCTTGGGCTTAATAGACTACGTTTATTGGGCCCTTGCGCCAGTCATGGCCTGAAAATTTGGGTCATGACAATGTTATTACATCTATGCTTAGTTACAAGCCTATAGAGGTTGGGGTCTCACAATATCCTATCATTTTAAGAACATGGGGCCTTAGCGGGCTTCCTTCTGACAACTTACATAGGAACAATTCGCTTGAAATGTCGAATCTCTTTGTGCAACTTTCTTTATTGAACATTTCTCTAAGGTTTAAGATAATATCCATGGCATTCATAGCTTCATGTTGCTTTTGAAGATTTGAAGCCATACTAGCCATCATCACACATATGGCTTGATCAACATCATTCATATAAACTCTATAGGCCTCTTTTTTCTCATTTGTAGCATCATTGTTAGGCTCCTCAGGAACAAGACCATATAGGACATAAGCCTTTTTGTCTTGTTTCAAGACAATCTTGATATTGCGAAACTAGTCAATGAAATTTGCACCTGTTAACTTGTTTGCATCAAGTGTGCTTCTAAGTGAAAAACTATTCACCATGATCGATTTATATCCTATATAAATCAACATATATAAAGCTTAGTCACTAACATAAATTATGTAATCATAAATATAAGGTTTTCGAACCTTATATGATTATTCTCAATATTTTATCAAAATAATAGCCCTTCTTTAACATTTCAAGATATTTAACCTTTAAACTTCTTATTAAGCTAGGATCCCTATCATCCCACCATGACCTTGAGTGACTCAACAGGCTATACTGAAACTAATTATGTAGGTAACTTAACTTATCAATTGTATCTTATACAACTCTTTGATCAATTAGTTGACAACTCTTTGTCTAAGTGTATCATATACATTTTGCCTAACTATGCCTTTAATACTATGTGGTCATGTGTGACACATCAAAACAATATGGTACTAGTTGAGTAAGACCCCCGCCAATAACTCAAACGTAATTGTATAAATGTTTGGCCTTGAGTGACTCAACAAACCTCTAATTAAAATAGCGGCCTTGTTATCTTGTTATATGGTGGAAGGCAACTTTTTGACTCAATATATTAATGAGGGATTTTATGTATTAATTCATTGATTAAGGTCTCATTGATTTGATGTTGTTGATATGCGTAGCATTTATCGCATTCGACATATATCATATATATATATATATATGTTGAAAAATATATCTATCACATGCCAACTGCTAGAATGATTATGGACTTTACTAACTATAATTTTCTCGAGCCATTAAGAAAATTAGTTGGCCAAATTCCTAGGGGATTTTACAAACAAGATCTTCAAGCTTTGCTTGTAATTTCCTTAAATCTCCATGGCGCCTTTGGATCTCCATCTTCAAGTTACAAAAATTTTTCTATCTAACCCTAGTTTTGCACTTTGATGTAACTAATTACTATCTATAATCAAGAAACCTCAAGTTCCAGTCAAGGGGAGTTAGGTGAGAAAAGAATTTTACAACCCAAAGAAAATAAAGATAAGGCAAGGTGGGCAGACCTTATTTTAAAATAAATACCATGAGAAATAAATTTAACCATCCATAACCTAATTTTCTAAGGTCTAAGTCCATAATCATCCTCATGCTTTATAATCACAATCAATAGCATAGAAATAAATGCAAGCTCAATATCACTTGGTGATCTTGTGTGTTATTTGAGAAAAGCATCAATTGACTTACTTAAAGTACCTAACTCAAATTATTTGCTTTTAAAGTAAATAAAACTTTCCATTTTAAGACTTTCCATTTTGATTCTTTCCATAATTAAAACTCCTTTTAATTGTGTAAGCCTCTTTATTTTAGGTAAACTTCCGAAAACATGGATTAGTTTTCTAAATTGTATCTTGTTCAAGTTACCTAAATGGTGACTTAACAAATTTTGGAAACTTTTAGTCAACTTAAAATTTGAAGGAAAGTTTAATCCTATCACATAACTTTAGGAAAATCTTTTAAAGTAGGAAACTATTTCTTATGAATTTCCCAAATTAAAATGCTGTACTTAATTTTAGGAATTTATTTTAAAGTAGGAAACAATTTCCTATTCTTTATGAAAAATCCAAAATTTAAATTCTATCTTTAATTTTAGGAATTGCTTTTCAAGTAAACAAGTTCACTGTCCTCATAATCCTGAAATTTTGTAGTGGCATTAAAATAAATTACTCAAACTAAGTTGGCGTAATATTTACAATTTATGGATAGGTACCTAGACCAACCTAATTCTCGAAAGTTATCAATATATGAAAATTAATGCGCTCATGATAGTTAAAATCAATTATCTAGCCTTGCTTGACATCCCGTATGGCATAATCTTTCTAAAACTTGTGATCTAGGGATGAGTGAGAGAAATTCCTTTTGAACGCGTGCTCGCTGTGGCGGGGTATTGGTAGTGGTGGTTGAGAGTTGGAGGCATTGCCCTGGTCTGAGTCCCGTTGATGACCAGTAATGTGCTTGGTTTACTTGGATCAAAAAGCCATCAAAAACTTTGATTATTAGGTTTTTGATGAAAAGAAGGCAATAGAAATGATGGATGAGGGCTAAGAAGACTAATCAGTGAAATTTGGACAAAACAAAATAATATATCAAATTTGAAAATTTCAAACCTAAGGTTTCAAAAAATGGATTTTGCAATTTAAGGCATAATTTGGTTCTTTGGAGAGGGACAATGGTGCTTTAAGGAATGAAAACACTATAGAAATGTTTTGATCGAGTCTAAATTGAAAGAAAAACACTTGAAAATGACGAAGATTGAGAGAATTTTGAAAATGGGAGTCACAGGTTAGATTGAAATGACTTGTCAATGGCTTTAAAATGCACGATTTATCGATACATATGCCTATGTATTGAAACATATGCATGTGTATTGATACATTCGAGGAAAAATTTTTATTTAGGCTACTAGACAAAATGTATTAATAGATTTTGTGATCTAATGATACATATTCTTGCATGTATCGATACATTTATCACAAGATTTTAATTTTGGCTACTGAATAGATTTTATCGAACGATTTGGTGATTATCGATACATATTCTTGAATGTATCGATACATGAACTTTTGTAACGTTGAAAAAAGTGAATTTTGTCTCTAAAAATCCGTGATTCAGTCTAGACAATTTGTGTAGTCAAAAATGTGAAATTTTTACTTGGAAATAGTTTAAAACATAGTCTGCGATTAGTGCAAAGTGAATTGTTGACATTAAATTTTAACCTTAAGAATTAGATGGCCATGGTATGAATGCATATGAATGTATATATAAGTGAATGACAATCATTCATATTAATTTCAAAGGCATGCTAGTTTTTATATGCTTGATCAAGAATCAATCATCACATAAAATTTTTATCACAAAAGTCAGCCTTAAAGCATATGTGATGTAAGCAATAAACACAAATATACATACTTCATATATTCAAGCACTTTTCAGCAACATTTATCATACTCAACTAGCTTTGAAATTTTTCTCATCTAAGGTGGATTCATAAGACATAATGCTAGGAACGGCATGATTAGAGCATCAACGCATAAAAAAAATGAAATAAAATAAAAACCATGCCTCCTACCTTTGGATCACCTTGGTTGTTTAATGTAAGTTTATGTACCACATAAAATTAGAAAAAGAGTGTACCTTTCCAAGTGATATCATAATCAAATGGATTCCTTTTCTTGACAAAATGTGAATACCTTATGTGTGAAAGAATCCTAGCCACTTAATCGCTTGGCCTCCAATGATGCACACATAACTGCAACAGATCCTTCTCAAGGAGAAAGCTTTATGCCACGGGCTTGTGCTAGCAAGTGGACAATAATTTGTTCTCTTGTCTTCTTTGATTTCTAGCAAAGAATCAAAGGAGAAGTTTTTCAAAATAAAAAACTAAACTTCTCAAGAATGGCAGCACTCAAGAGAAAAATCCCTTCTTTTTTTTTTGTTTCCTTCTCCTTCAAAAAAAAAAAAGAATGGCTATAATATGATATTTATATCTAGGTTTAACTTATTAAAATTTACAAAATAAGTCCTTAATATTATAGCAATTATAATATTTAACCAATACCTAATTAAACTCTTTTCATTAGGTCCTTAGTAGTTAAAACCTAGAATTTGATTTAAGTCTAACTTAAATCATCACACTCTCAATTTAATCCAAATTGCAACCTTTGTGTGTGACCCATTAGGTTCCTAACATGTTGGCAATGAAATTAAATTATAATATTATTAATTAATTAATTTAAATGAATCATATTCAATTTTAAATTAACTAATTCAATTCCATAAACCATGATTAGCATCTAGCAATGCATCATGGCCAACCAATTGTTAGGAGAGTCAAAGGATTTTTTGACAACCTTTCAGTGTACAGTATTTCAGTGTAATTCATTCCCTCATCATATATCCCGAATATGATAATAGCTTGGTGCAGTGCCTACTCTTATTGATCTCCATATTTGTTCTTGCAGTTAGATCATTACCTTTATGGAGACTTATGAAACTCATTTCATAATCTCCTAATCACCTTGGCCAAGGATTTCATTAAGCTAATGTCAACCAAGAACTAATGAGATATTTCCCCTTGACTCACTTGGGGTGATGATTCTTATCTTGACCATTCATTTGCCTTCCCATGCTTCATACTATACTAAAAAACATCCTGTTTTGGCATCCTTGATTAGGCACCCATAAGGATGAAATCAAAGCATAGTACTCCACATACAAAACAATCTGGTGTCTCAAGTCTAGGGAGTAGTTACACAACTGATACATGAGAAATATTACATAGACACTTGAGTGAGATACCAAATGCACTTCTCATGGTGGGTCATGTTCAATAAACTTACTCTCCCATGACTAGCACCCACATGCTAGTTCCAAGTATCTCTATACTTCAACCTATGAGAACGATTGCTTACTTCACAAGTAAGAAACATAACATGTGCCAATCTTGGAGCATTATTGATGCCCTGTCTCAATAATACTTTTAGGAACAATGCTTTAATGCATAAGGATCTCATAATTGTATCCGAATACAATTCCTTTGCAAGGCTTATGGATTGGCTTTATCTATATAAGTACAAAAAGTAATTAAATTACAAACTTATGGATAAAGAACTACCTCAATGTTATTATGAATAACAAAATGTCATACATGAATATCTCAAAATTGCAATTCCCATACAACCACAGATTGGCTTGTAGGGCTTATACAAACAATCTCGCATTAACAGTAAAGCCAATCGCCTATGTATCTAATACCAATGTTCTCAACGTGACTATTATGCTTCTGTTGAGACGTTGCTTTAGTGAAAGGATAAGCAATATTATCCTTAGTGGGTACATGATATATGCAAATGTCTCTTTTTCCAATGATCTCCCTGATCACATGTGTGAGACCCCGACCTCTATAGGCTTGTAACTAGGTGTAGACAGCATAACACGGGCCAGGGGTAATTTCGCCATTTCTTTAGTGAGCCCCTAGAAGTAATTTTTCAAACAATATTAAGGCCTAAGTAGGCCTAAGGCATAAATGAATGATGAAAATAAGGGTAAAATGGTGAAGGAAATAAAAATAATGATGATTTCCAAGGTAAGGGCAAAATGGTCATTTTTCATCTTGGTTCAAAATTTTTACGTTTTCATAAACCCAAGTATTTCTAGACTATTATGGACTTTGTCTTAGTGTCAACAGAGTAAAAAGATTACACAAAGGATTGAGGGAAGACAAAGCCAACTTGTTAAAGGCATTTTTGTAATTTAAGAAAAAATTGGATAAGCTTTAGCTGTAACTATCATGTGTTCCAGCAGCTTTTTCATTTCTCTAGTAGCTTCTTCTTCTTCTTCCTTCCATCTCATGTTTGTTTCACTCTCCATGGAAGCTTGTTATGAAATCTCCATAACCTTTTTCAAGTTAGCTCAAATTTTCATGCTTTTGTGCACTTTTGCATAGAACCTTTGTGCTCTTTCACTCTCTCACTTTAAAACCCTTGGAAAGTCTTACTTTCATACTTTCTCTCACTAGCTAGGTGTTTTAGAAAGAGAAAGAGGGAGCTTCTATAATAGCTTGAAAATTTATGGAAAGAATTTCAAATTTAGAAAGCTACCAAGGTGAGTAGTGAATTAGAGTTGATTTTTAAGTGTTGAGAATGTCTAGTAATTTGATTTGTGAGTATTTTATTGTTGAGATAGTTTATTCATTTTTAGTGTGACTAGAGTAGTGCAAATAATAGCCATTTAATGGTAGTTGGAAGCTAGTTATGAATGACTAGTATAACTCAATTTAGAAAATAGCTTTGGAATAGTATTAATGCCAATTTGGGTTGATGGTGATGGTGATGTTGTTGTGTGTGATAGGTTCCAACGAAAACCTACACCTCCATTCGGAACCTTAGTCAAAGCTAGAGCCCACCAAAACATCAATAAAGACTGGTGAGTGAACTTGCATTTCAAAATTTATTTGGGAAATGTAAATGTATTTGGATGAAACATTTGAATGATTTTATCCAACCTTTCCTTCAAAATGTGCCCTAAGGAACAAGCCCTTGATAAAATGTTTTGATGTTGTGAAAATGTGAAATGTGTAAAAGAATGAATCCATGTGCTCCTATAGTATGTTGGTATGTATATATATGAATATATGTTGTGCATTGATGAATAATGTTGTGTGATGATTTTGAAGTGTGCAAGTAGGGAGTGCACACATGATGATGTTGAAGTGTGCGAGTAAGGAGTGCACACATGATGATGATATTGCATTGAGCTAAGTGTGGAGAGATAATATGCATGATGGTGTATGTATATACAAATATATATATATATATGTTATAGAAAGTTTATGAAAATAATTATGATTGTGTTGTGTGTTGGCATTGTTAATTACTCCCAAATTGCCTTTCATTTCAACAAGAAAATGGCTTTTGATGTAACAAGACCCATTTCAATTAAAATGCTCTATTTCTCCCTGCAGTGAGATTCATTTTCGCTGCAGCGAGAAACTCTCGGGTTTGGGGGTCACACTAGCCTAGTTCTCATTGCAGCGAGAAACTCTCAGGTTCTGGTGCAGTGATTTCACTTTGATGAAGATTTTGACTACCTTTCGGTCAGAAATGGGCAATGTGGTAAACATAAAAGTTGTAGCTCAGCCTCTTATCGTTTTAATGGTTAAAAAATAATGTCAATTAGACTTCTGTAGTGGGAGATATGATTTAAAAACTGAAACATATGCAAATTGAGACTATTTCTCTCTACAGCGAGAAACATGCTATCATGCTTGCTACCTTCCTTGATTTTGACATATTTTTCACCCCTTTAACTTCATGGATTGATCATGGGTTTTTGAAACACTATGAGGTTATTAATCAAAGTTTGAAATGATGGGTTTTAAGAAAAAAAATTTTAAATCAATTACATTGTTTTTAAAACAAGTGCATTATGATTTCCAAGTTTTCCTTATTGATTGCTTGTTCCTCTCTTATGTTCACTCACTAAGTTTGTACTCACTATTTTTCAACTTCATGTTTTCAAATCAGGAGGTAGTTGGAACCTAGGTCGAGGTGTCCACGTAGTTTTGTCTCCTTGGTAGGTATATTGGCATTCCGTAGCCACACTTTCACCTTCGTCACTTCGTTCGAAGCCTAGAGTCATTTTTGTTTGTAAATACGTACATGTGATGTAAAGTACTAAGATGTATACCTTAGACCATATATGTATATTTTGATTGGTAAAGCCACCATGTGTGGCAATGGTTAATGTTAATTTGGGCTAATATAAATGCAGTTTTTGATTGTTATAACTTACTATTAAAATACTTAAAGGTTGAGATTATGAGATGTGAATGTAAGAATAGTTGACGGGATGATGAGCAGGATTATATAAATAGGCTTGCTTGGGCTTAGTGGTCTATGCCCATTGAGTCCATGCGTCGATCATGGTCCTGAAATCGGGTCGTGACAACATGGTAACACCACAATGCATGTTTGGATTTATGATGAGACTTTGGTTCCTTTGCTTGTGCAATGGCTCCATTGTTATCACAATACAAAGGTATGGGATCAACAATGCTAGGAACCACATCTAGTTCAGTAATGAACTTCTTAATCCAAACTGCCTTTTTCGCTGCCTTAGATGCAAAGATGTATTCAGCCTCAGTTGAAGAATCTACAATCATCTCTTGTTTGGAACTTTTCCAACTCACTACACCTTCATTGAGTGCAAACACACATCCAATTTACAACTTGTTATTCTTTGTTAGTTTGAAAGCTTGCATCCGTATAACACCTAACTTGGAGTTCACCTCCTCCATAAACTAGAAATACATCTTTAGTTTTTCATAATGTGAGACCTTGATTTTTATAAACTTGTAGCTAGAAGTAGACGCGATAACATGGACTAGGGGTAATGTCGTCATTTTCCTTAATGAGCTCTTAGAAGTGGGTTTTCTATAATTATTAAGGCCTAAGTAGGCCTAAGGAATAAATGAATGATGAAAATGAGGATAAAATGACGTAGGACATAGAAATAATGACGGTTTTCAAGGTAGAGGCAAAATGGTCATTTTTTATCTCAAGTCAAAATTTTTAAGTTTTCATGAACCCGAGTATTTCTAGACTATAATGGACTTTATCTCATTGTCAAGAGAGTAAAAAGATTGCACAAAGGATTAGAGAAAGACGAAGCCAACTTGTTAAGGGCATTTTTGTAATTTATGAGAAGTTTGGATAAGCTTTAGCTATAAATATCATTTTCCAGTAGCTTATTCTCATTTTCTAGCAGCTTCTTCTTCTTCTTCCTCCCATCTCACGTTTCTTTCATCCTCCATGAAAGCTTGTTTTGAAACCTTCATAAATTCTCTCAAGTTAACCCCAATTTTCATGCTTTTGTGCACTTTTTCATAGAACATTTTGTGCTCTTTCACTCTCTCACCTTAAAACCCTTAAAAAAAAGTCATACTTCCATACTTCCTCTCACTAGCTAGGTGTTTTAGAGAGAGAAAGAGGGGGCTTCTATAATAGCTTGAAAATTTTTGGGAAGGAATTCAATTACAAAGCTACAAAGGTGAGTAGTGAATTAGAGTTGATTTTTAAGTTGTTGAGAATGGCTAGTGGATATATTTGTGAATGTTTTGTAGTTGAGGTTATTTATTCATCTTTAGTGTGATTAGAATAAAGAAAGTAAATAGCCACTTAATGGCAATTGGAAGCTAGTTAGGAATAACTAGCAGAACATGAATTAGGAGATAGCTTTTAGAATTATGGTTATGTGAATTAAGTTGATTTGTGATGCTATTGTGTGTGATAGGTTCCAATGACACCCCACATCTCCATTTGGAGCATTAGCGGAAGTTGTAGTCGATCTAAGATTCAACAAATATCGGTGAGTGAACTTGCATTTCAAAATATTTTGGGAAGTGCCTACATGTTTAAATAAATCATTTGAAAGTTTCATTTGTTTTTGCTTTAAAAATATACTTGGGGAACAAGCCCTTGACGAAATGTTTCTATCTTGTGAAATGTGCAATATGAATAGTTCATGCATTCTCACATTATATTGATATGTATATTATGCTTTGGATGCTTTTTTTGTGTGATAATAAGGACTCAGCTATGTGCGGTGTAGGAGTGCACAAGAGCTGATGATGACCCAACTATGTGCGGTGTGGGAGTGCACATGAGCTGATGATAATTATAGTGCATTGTGCATGTGGGGAGTGCACATGAGCTATGTGTGGCGGGATGGTATGCATAATGATGTATGTATATATGTATTTGTTATAGAAAGTTTACGAAAATAATTGTGATTGTGTTTTATGTTAGCATTGTTAATTGCTCCCAAATTGCTTTTCATTTCATCAAGAAAATGGCTTTTTGATGTAACAATATCCTTTTTAACTAAGTTGCTTTGTTTCTCGCGGCAGCGTGAAACTCTAGGGTTGGGGGGGGGGGTTACATTGGCCTTGTTCTCACTACAGTGAGAATGTAGCGAGAAATTTCCTGAAGCTTCTCGCTGCTGCGAGACACTCTCGGGTGGTTCCAAAATTCTAGTGTAATGCTTCCACTTCGACAATGATTTTGACCACTTTTTGATCAGAACTGGGCAAAGTGGTAAACATCAAAGTTGTAGCCCAGCCTCTTAGGTTTCTAATGGTCAAAAAGCATGTCAATTGGGCTTTTGTAGTGGGAGATATGCTTGAAAAACTGAAGCATATGCAAACCAAGAATGCCTTTTCGCTGCAGCGTGAAAATCCTCTATTTGTTTGTCTTGCTTGGTCATTGCTGAAATTTTCATTCTATTCAACTTTATGGTTCATCATGAATCTTGTAACATTAAGGGATTAAACATTCAAAGTTTGAAATGAGGGGTTTCAGCAAAAAATTAGACTAAATTGCATGGTTTATCGTAAGTGCATCATGTTTTCTAAAACATTCCTTGTTCGTTGTTTGTTCTCTTCCTATGTTCACTCACTGGGTTTATATTCACATTTTTAAAACTTCATGTTTTCAGATTCGGAGGTATTTGGGATGTAGATTGAGTGTCCACGTATGCTCGTCTTCTTGGTAGGTACTATGGCATCTCAGTAGCGGTACCTTCACTTAAAGTCACTCTGTTGACGGTTGAGAGTCTTTTGTCTGTGTACATGTATATGTAGTGTAAACTACTAGAAGTCATGTTATAAATGAAGTATGTATATGTTGGATTGATGATGATGCCCTTATGAGACGGCAATGAATGACAGTACTTTGAGATAATACAAATATGAATTTTTGGTTGCTATAAAATATTACTGAAACATTTACCGTTGAGAATTACAACACATGGTTTTAAAAATGATGGATGGAATGAGGAATAGGATCTCATAAAGAGGCTTGCTTGGGCCTAGTGGACTATGCCCATTGGGCCCATGCACCGATCATGGCCCGGGATTTGGGCAAGGACAAAGGCGGTATCAGAGCTCCAGGTTTAGTCGAGTCCTAGGGATTCTCGTGTCAGTCAGCGGAGTTTTCGGAGTTAATGTAAAGTCTGGTTTATAGGTTGTGACTGCAGCACAAGTCATAGACAATAGGCTATATGAACTCCTATTCCTAGTAACCTACCTTCTTGCTAACATTATGTAAAGGTCACAACTAGTGTCGTTGTCTGGGTTTGATATGCCACCCGAAACACGAGCTGTTATTGGAAAGATTTTAAGAAAATGCTCCTATTGAAAGGTTAAGGTAATAACAAATCCCTCCGATTGAAGATGGAGGAAATTGAAGATGGACTAATGAGTCCGTAATGACTTATTCATTCAGTGGAGTTATAATTTAAGCCCATAATTATCAATGGGAAGAAATTGGATGACATTGGATCATTATTGAGGTCAATATAAAGGAGCAAGTACGATAATGGTAATAAGGGGTCCATTTTGACTGGAATGAATAGTGATGGTTGTAATTTACTTGGAGTTTATAGATCTAAGTGTTGAGGAAGGTGTAAACTAATGTTTATGTGCACGAAGGTAAATGCACTATGTTAAATGAGCTTGTCATGCCCCTATAGAAATGGTGTGGGCTTTTGAAATATTTTGTAACCATATAAGTGTCAACTATGTGCATAGCATCTTAGATGGAGCTGGTTTTGATTTCAATTAAGTAGTTGCAAGATCCCAAGGCTCGATTTGAACTATTATGGTTTATAGTTATAGGTACATGAATTAGTTTAAGGGTGAAATTCAGTGACTATTATAATTGATGTGTGGTCATCAAGTGGAAGGTTGGTAAACAAATTTTCTCTGAGAAGGAGCATGAACTTTGTTTTGCTGTGCGTGAGGTCAAAGGATTGAAGGACTAGTTGTGGATTTGATAGCTTGAAGTTAAATGACTGAGAGATGTCGAATCTAGTCTAAATGCCATATGGAGTTCTATATTTGAGTTTGATATACGAATTGCTTTAATGATCAATTTAAAAGTCTATTGGGTTCAGTATGCAATCTATGATAAAAATGATCTGTTCTGAATGTGATCTCCACAGAGGTAAAGGATTTAGGAAATATCAATTTTTGGATAAGTTCTAAGAAGGAGTTTCTACATCCTAAGTTTAAGAAATTTTGATTTTATAGCCGTAAGGGCGAAATGCAATAGTTAAGTAAATCATTCACTTTATAAATGTAATTGATTAAGGATTGGTGAGTAAAGTTAAGATCTTAACACTAAGTGGTGTACAACTTGATGTTTAGGTATTTAAGAGTTATTTGGAAAAAATTGTCTAATCAAGTTGCATTAAAGTGTTATGGTACAGGTATACTGTCACGACCCAAATTTTGGGCCATGACTGGCGCATAGGCCCAATGGACATAGCCCACTAAGCCCAAGCAAGCCTATTTACATGACTCCATTCATCGATTTCATTATTTGTTATTACAACCGTATTTGGTAATTTTCACTAATGAGTATGTCAATACTTTTTTATTGACTATATATTCACATTTATATGATTCAAAATAATGTCATCTGTGCCATTACATAGTGGCAACATTAATCAATATAAACATCTATTCGCTTAAGATATATATATATATATACATGTCTTAACAATTTACATCAAGGCACGTGTGTTCAACAAAAAGGACTCTAGACTTCCAGCGGAGCAACCATAGCAATGGTGCAGTTACCGAATGCCATTGATACCTACCAACAGATGGATACAGGTCTATGAGAACACCTCGACCTTGTTACCGGCTGTCTCTTATCTGAAAACATGAAGTTGAAAATGGTGAGTATAAACCTAGTGAGTGAACAAGGAAGGGAACAAGCAACAATAAGGAAAATTTAAAGAAATCATGATGCATTTATCTTTAAAACAATGCATTTTGGTTTAGTGCTTATCAAAACCCCTCATGTGAGCCCCAAATAAGTAAATCACTTGATGGAAAGGGTCCATGCTGGACATAGGATTTGAAGAGTGAAAACTTTAATAGCATTCATGCAATTCAAGTCAAGTAAACGACGGGTCCTCGCTGTAGCGGAAAGGCATTCTCGCTGTAGCGTAGCTGCAATGAGACCTGCAGCGAGAACACCTTTCCGCTGTAGCAAAATTTAGGCTCAAGTTATCAGCTGTACGAAGGTTTCTCAAATGGCCGAGGGTTTTTCTCTAAAATTCCTCATTTCAAACTTAATTAAATAAACCCCTCAATGTTGGGGGTCCATGATCAACTATGGTGTAAATGAAATGGAAAAATATGGCAAAAACCAGCAAGATAGCATAATGGATAGAAAGTTTCTAGCTGTAGTGAAATTCAACTTGCCAAATAGAGAGTTTCTCGCCGCAACAAAATTCAACTTGCCAAAGAGAGAGTTTCTCGCTGCAGCGAAAAGCTCCAAAAATTTTCTCGTTGCAGCGAGAACTAGGTCTGGCAAAACTCTCAAAATCCGAGAGTTTCTCGTTGCAAAAAGATTCATTCTTGTTGCAGCGAGCAACAGAGCACTAAGAAAAAGTCTCCATTCCCTCAAGAAAAGGCTATCCTGCTGAAATGACAAAAGCAACATGAAAAACAAATAAATTCCCAAAGTTCAACATGTCAAATTTTCACATGCATTACAACCATATACCATATTCATGAGCTTTTGATAACACACATATCTATGTTTGTATATATATATATATATCAATCATCATGCAGACCCTCCCATCATCATCAGCTCATATGCACTCCCACTAGCACATGGCTGGGTCATCATTGACTTATGCGCACTTCTACTCGCACATAGCCGAGTCAACATCAGCTTATATGCACTCCCACTCGCACATAACCAGGTCAGCATCGACTTATGTGCACTCCTACTTGAACATAGCCGGGTCAATTTCATTACACAACATTATTCGCATATATATATATATCATATATCCACACAGTATAGAAGCATATAGGTTAGTCCTTTTACGCATTTCAAATTTTCACAACATCAAAATATTTTATCAAGGGCTTGTTCCCGGCACACATTTTTAAAGTAAAGTTGAAATAAATCATTCAAATGTGTCATACAAATACAATTATATCTCCTAAAACGATTTTGAAATGCAAGTTCACTCACTGGTATTTTGTTGAACCTTTAGTCGACTCTAACTTCCCTAATAGTCCAAATGGAGCAATGGGGCTTCGTTGGAACCTATTATCACATTAGCATCACCATTAAGTCAATTCACATACTTATAAATTCTAAAACCTTTCTCTTAGCTAGCTTCCAATTGCCATTTAAGTGGCTATCTATGTTCACTATCCTAATCACTCTAAAGTGAATGAACAACCTCAACTACCAAAACACCCACAAGTCTAAACACTAATCATTTTCAACACTAAAAATCAATTCTAATTCACTACTCACCTTGGTAGCTTTGTATTTAAAATTCTTTCCAAAAACTTTCAAGCTATTATTGAAGCTCCTTCTTTCTCTCTCTAAACACCTAACTAGTGAGAGAAAGTATGAAAATAATATTTTTTCAAGGGTCTTAAAGTGAGAAAGTGAAAGAGTACAAGGGTTCTATACAAAAGTGTACAAAAGCTTGAAAATTAGAGCTATTTTGAGGAAGGTGATGGAGCTTTCATATCAAGCTTTCATGGAGGATGAAAGCAACGTGAGATGAGAGGAAACAAAAGAAGAAAAGCTACTGGAGAATGAAGAAGCTGTTGGAAGAAAGAGATATTTATAGCTCAAGCTTATCCACTCCACTTAGATTACCAAAATGCCCTCAACAAGTTAGATTGTTCTCTTCCAATCCTTTATGCAATCTTTTTTTTTACTCTTTTGAAACTGAAACAAAGTCCATAATGGTCTAGAAATGCTCGGTTTCGAGAAAACTTAAAAATTTTGACTCGAGGTGAAAAATGACCATTTTGCCCCTATCGTGGAAATCATCATCATTTTTATTTCCTTCGTCATTTTACCCATATTTTCGTCATTCATTTATGCCTTAGGCCTACTTAGGCCTTAATATTGTTTAAAACTTACTTTTAGGGGCTTACTAAGGAAATGACGAAACTACCCCTAGCCCGTGTTATTGCGTCTATGCCTAGTTACGAGCCTATAAAGGTCGAGATCTCACATATACGATTGTTAGTAGTGGAATATGCCTAAAGGATGATCTTGGCATACCACAAAAGGGTGAAATGTGAAGTAGACATGTCGAAATTGAGGAAAATAAGAAAGGGGTTCTTACACAGGGTAATGGATATTGGCATTTAAATGGATGTGTATTTGTATAGGTGGAGTTACTCATGTCATTGGTGGAAATAAAGAATTGTTCTTAGCGATTTGAGATTTGCACACAATATGCTTAGTGGGCTGCATAGGTGGTATTATAAAATACTAAATTGACATAATATACGCTATTAGAAATAATTATGAAAATGGGGGAAAAATAAATTCTAGAATTTTGAAGTAATGATGTGAGCATAAGTAGAACGATAAAGATAGACAAAATTCTTGATGATACTAAGTTGAAGTGGTTAAACTATTTGAGCTATAAGATAAGAAAGACAACTAGTTGCGAATACTAAGGAATTGTGGAACACTATAAGTAGTGAATAATTATGTGTGCACTGTTATACGTACATGGTGAATTCATTATACAATATGGAAAGATGTCCTAAGGTGGGATTTATTGATTTGTGACAAGTGTTAAGGGATGAAATGAATTTGAAAATACTGGCTTGGTCTATTATATGTGATAAACCTACGGGACTATAAATGGCTATGGAAATTGTGACGCAAGCTTGGAGGAAAACCAAACAGTCGAGGATGATCAATGTACTAACCTTAAATGTAGACGAATAGCATTGATTAAGTAAACCCCAACAACCATCGCGCCATAGTGCTAGGAGCACCTCATGTGTAGGACATATGAATAAAATGTGAGGGGCGTGAAGCTAAAGTTACAAGTTGAATTATAGTCATTTGGACTTGATGTTAAGCTTCGTTAATTGGAGTTTTAAGGTTTTGGAAAAGTATTTATATGAATGAATTGGAAAGTTTCTTTATTGCCTTATATATTGACATGTAGTTAAATGAGACAAGAGATTAAGCCTTGTTAAAGGCTAAGGAAATAGTGAATGAAAAGTAAGGTAAATAATAGGAGAAATATGGATGTTGCTATGACGAACATAAGAAGCTTAAGAATAATCAATGCAAATATACTAAGATAGTTGTGTGGTCCGAATTAAGGACAAGGACGCCTTGGGAGATATAAAAATAATGTCCGTTGGAACCGATAAGGTGGAATGTCATTGAGCATACATTGGATTGTTAAAGTTATGAGTGGTTTTGAAGGTAGGCTTTTGATTGTTTAAGTTCTCAACTGAATTCCACCAAAGGATGTGTTTAAGTGTTTCAGAAATGTATTGAAAAGCATAAGAGAATATATTAGTTAACTTGCCATAAAAGATCGAAATGGCATGGCCATGAGAGGCTCATGAGCAACCAAGCAATGTATAGGTAAATGTGCAAGGGAGCTATGATTGGTAGATAATAGTAAAACTAAATGATGGGATAGTGTTCACTGCTTTGGGCAATGAACCATAAGTTATGGGCTTGTATCCACTTTGGTGAGATAATTTGAAGGGGTTCTCACAATGTGAAAACATTAAAGCTCAAGGAGCTAATAGTTACATAGTGATGTTGGTGTTCATGACTGATATGTCACGTAGTACAAAGGTACACACTGTAAGTCTAAGAATGATTGGAAATGTTGGTTTGAGGCAATGATTATTTTGCCATAAAGTAGGCCTGATAATGTTACAGTCTCGATACGCTTGTGGAGGCAGAGTATATAGTGGTAAAAAAAAAAATGTTTCCCTCACATGTGTTATTTCATTTTGAGTTATTATCAAAGTAAAGTACTTGATAAGGGTAAGCAAAGATTGAACTATGCTTTAAATGCTTAGTGAATAATGGCGATATGCTCTAGTTAATTGATATTACCCTTGGTGAGGAAATAGCAGTACACAATGGGATTCATAGAGATCTACTTGGGAAAGAGATGATGATTTGATATTTCAAGTAAGCATGTACAAGTAAAGATTTTGGTAATAAGCCATGATTTAGAGTCAGGATACAAGAATATGAATCGAGACTAAGTAATGCGAGATGACATAAGAATATAACATATATGTTGGAAGTACGAAAGACAATTAAGAAGTAAAGAAGACTTTTACGGATTGTGGTATAGCATAAATGTAATGATCAAGTAAAATAAATTTGAAAGATCAACAAAATAGTAAGGCATACATGGATACTGGAGGGTAACTTGATGAAAATGATAATTAGTGATTGTGACGTGTTTATGACAATGTGGCGCAAGGATGAGCAGCAGGATGAAGCTTACACATCTGATTAGAAACGGTAAGAAAAGAGTATAAGCATGTAAATTATGTGAAGTTATGCATAGGCACAATGTGAATCTGTGTGGATTACATAAGAACTAATTTATGGTAGGATGTAAAGTAAATGGTGATTTAAACATTCGAAGAGGTAATCTGGAGTTGATTACACCCTAATATTCATGGATTAAACTTGACCCATGGGAATGAAATGGAAAAGTAAAAAGGGAAACATGAGCTATGAGAATATAATGATGAACCTAGGTTATGGATTGGAATGAATAGAGGAAATTTACTTCAAAGTAATTGAGGAGGGTTCCTACATGTAGTGATGGATGATGATTCTTAAATGTGCATGTACATACATATATATATATGGAGATGATTATGTGATTAATTAAAGTGAAGAATTATTTATAGTGATTCAAGTTTTGAATTTGACATGTTTAATAAGTTGTATAGATGACACGATGATGAGAGTTACCATTAGAAATTGAGCTATGTGAAAAAAGGAGAATTCAAGAGCAAAAGAGAAAGAAAGGATATTAAGGAATTGGAATCTATGTCGTGGTTGAGCCATACCAATGGATTAATATGATTAAGATGTAAGGATTAAGGAAGTGTTATATCATAGTTAAATTAGACTTCCATGAAGCACTAGTTCCACGGATGCAAAATAAACGATGATAGTACCCTAATGCGAGTAATTGGAGGAATTGATTCAGAAGATGAAACTTAACTTTGTTAATAATGATTCAACATTTGAGGAGCAACCAGTTGCTATATTCTTGATAGACAAGTCAAAAGCTTCGCTCAAAGGATGTAGCCTCAGTGAAAGGATTATGGCGAAACCACACTAGTGAAGAGGTAATGGGGGAGACTGAAGAGGAGTTACGGACAAGTATCCACACCTTTTCAATGCATATAGGTGCACTATCTTATAATTCAATTTAAATTCGGGGACCAAAATTTTTTTAGCGGGGGAGAATGTGAGACTTTAATTTTTATAGAATTATAGCTAGAAGTAGACGCAATAACACGAACTAGGGGTAATTTCGTCATTTTCCTTAGTGAGCTCTTAGAAGTGGGTTTTCTAATATTATTAAGGCCTAAGTAGGTGTAAGGAATAAATGAATGATGAAAATGAGGATAAAATGACGAAGGAAATAGAAATAACGATGATTTCCAAGGTAGGGGCAAAATGGTCATTTTTCATTTTAGGTCAAAATTTTTAAGTTTTCGTGAACCCGAGTATTTATAGACTGTTATGGACTTTATTTCAGTGTCAAGCGAGGAAAAAGATTGCGCAAAGGATTGGAGGAAGACGAAGCCAACTTGCTAAGGGCATTTTCGTAATTTAAGTGAAGTTTGGATAAACTTTAGCTATAAATATCATTTTCCAGTAGCTTATTCTCATTTTCCAGCAACTTCTTCTTCTTCTTCCTCCCATCTCATGTTTCTTTCATCCTCCATGGAAGCTTGTTTTGAAATCTCCATAAATTCTCTCCAGCTAACCCCAATTTTCATGCTTTTGTACACTTTTTCATAGAACCTTTTGTGCTTTTTCACTCTTTCACCTTAAAACCCTTAAAAAAATGTCTTACTTCCATACTTCCTTGCACTAGCTAGGTGTTTTAGAGAGAGAAAGATGGGGCTTCTATAATAGCTTAAAAATTTTTGGAAAGGAATTCAATTACAAAGCTACCAAGGTGAGTAGTGAATGAGAGTTGATTTTTAAGTTGTTAAGAATGGCTAGTGGATAGATTTGTGAATGTTTTGTAGTTGAGGTTATTTATTCATCTTTAGTGTGATTAGAATAGAGAAAGTAAATAGACACTTAATGGCAATTGGAAGCTAGTTAGGAATAACTAGTAGAACATGAATTAGGAGATAGCTTTTAGAATTATGGTTATATGAATTGTGTTGATTTGTGATGCTATTGTGTGTGATAGGTTCCAACGAGACCCCACATCTCCATTTGGAGCATTAATGGAAGTTGAAGTCGATCTAGGATTCAACAAATACCGATGAGTGACCTTGCATTTCAAAATGTTTTGGGAAGTGCCTACATGTTTAAATAAATGATTTGAAAGTTTTATTTGTTTTTCCTTTAAAAATATACTTGGAGAACAAGCCCTTGATGAAATGTTTCTGTGAGACCTTGACCTTGATAAACTCGTAGCTAGAAATAGACGTAATATCACAGACTAGGGGTGATTTTGTCAGTTCCTTAGTGAGCCCCTAGAAGTATGCTTTCAAACATTATTAAGGCCTATATAGGCTTAAGGTATAAACATTATTTCTGTGAGACCCTATCAAGCTTAATTAAAATACGGTATTGTACCGAGTGGTACAACTAAGTTAAATTGAGCCTTAAACTAGTTCAAATAGAAATTCTAAGAGGAATTTGAAAATTCTAAAACCCACAAAATGGCTTAGAATAGTGATTCGGAGTTCAAGGTCCAATTTGGAGTCCATTAGGAAAATTGACCGATTAGGGACAAAACGGTCACCTTACCATTTGATGATAAAATGGAGATTTTTAGCCAAGATTTGATCACATTTGACAAAGAATAATTATATGAAATATAATTATGATTATTGGAGTATAAAATGATGTTTCACAGCGACAAATTGTGATTCTCGGTATTTTTGGAGCACAAGGGCAAAATGGTTATTTTGCCACTAGAGGACTAAACGAGAATTTTTATAAAATGATTTTTGCCCCATTTGGTTAATATTGATCAATATTAGTGTTATTTGAGGTTGAAAAGTAGAAATATATTGATTCCGGTACATTTCAGAGTATAGGGGCAAAATCGTAATTTTTTCACCTTGAGGGCATATCGGTAAATTTTTTGCCCTAGCACTTGTCAAGACCAAGGGATTTTAATTGTAGTATGATTGGATAAATACCAGAATATTTGTGGTGAAAAATTAAGAAGAAAAAGTCAAAAAGTTAAAAATTTGGGCCAATAAGCCTGTGACACGTGGCATGCTTGATTATTTTATTATTTTCTATAGAAATCAGCCCATTAAATCCCCAATTCTCTCACCATATTTGGCCTAGGCAACCACCAACAAGAACAAAGGAAGAACAAAGGGAAAAACAAGAAAACTTAAGTGGAAATTCAAAGAAAAAGTGAAGAAATCAAGGAAACAAGCTAGGTAAGTTAGAATTTCTTTAATTCTCCTTGATACCTAGCTTACCCATGCATTTGTTCTTGATTTCCATCATTGAATATTGAGTTATCATGATGAATTCAATTCTGAAAAATGGGTATGGAAGAGGAATTGTTGTTGGAATAATTTGATTTTAGACTATGTTAGTGTTTAGGGATAGTTAAGCATGGTTATGAACAAAAACGCAAAAGAAATATTCAATTTCTCTAGGGTTCCTTGTTGGTTGAACCATGAGGCCTGAATATCAATGGGGGATTATTTTTATTTCAAGGAAAATGGCTTGGAAAAAGATGAATTATGGTGGAACGGTTATGTACAAAAAATTTTGGTGCTAGTGCACCAAATGACCAAATTTTTCTATAAGGAACTGTGAGCGTTCTAATGCTGAATTTGGCTTTATTTAAATGGTATGTTGTCAATTAAGGTATTAGAGGAGAAATGGATTAATTTGGAGGTGATTTGGACACAATCGCTAATTAATCAGGTGATCGATTGAATTTAATCGATGCCGCGATTAAGCGGTAATCAGATGTATTTTTGCATTTACATATCAAGCATTAGTAATTTAAATTAGTTTTTATCAATTTAGGGACAATATAGTAAATTCCTTGACTTTGTTATTTGTCAAGGTAGTGAGACGTTCAGAAAAGGTAAAGGAATTGCGCTTGAGGACTATTAGTCCGAGTGCACCCGAAATCCAGATTTTCGATACCGGTGAGTGGACTTGCATTTCAAACTTGTTTTGGGGAATATGAAAGATTCTATCCAACTTGTCTTAGAAAATGTACCTTGGGAACAAGCTTTTGTTAAATGGTTTGATGTTGTGATATGTGATTGCTATGGATTCATGCATTACTACAATATGATGATATATATATATATGTGTGTTGTGCATGATGAATGATATTGTGTATAATGACTGTAGCCGTGTGTGTGCACGATGTGGGGGGATGCACATGCCGGTGATGATGGTGGCGTGAGAGATGGATGATGATAGTGCCCGTGTGCACAATGTGGGGGGATGTACACGGTGGCACTGATTGTGCACGATGTGGGGGGATGTACATGAGCCGGGTGTGATTCTGATGATATTGATGTTTGTCTATCTAATTATGCATATCTAGATTTATGAAATGAAAGTTC
This sequence comes from Theobroma cacao, assembly GCF_053813885.1. NCBI lineage: Eukaryota > Viridiplantae > Streptophyta > Magnoliopsida > Malvales > Malvaceae > Theobroma > Theobroma cacao. Next base: position 23,636,401 of record NC_142643.1, read on the forward strand.
ATGAATTTGATATATGGTTGACATATATGTGAAATTCGATACTTTGCACTTTGGGAATTTTCATGAGTTTTATGTTGATTTTGTTGGTTTAGTAGGGTGGCCTTTTTTTGAGTGAAGGGAAACTTTTCTCATGTCGCTCTGTTTTGCTACAACGAGAAACTTTCTGTCCATTTTGCTAACTTGTGGGTTTTTGCCATATTTCCCATTTCTTTGGTACCATAGTTAAGCATGGATTTTTGTAAAGTGATTTACTCATGTGGGGTTTACATGAGGGGTTTAAAGGAGCTAAAACAATTGCATGGTTTTGAGAAACTGAATGCATCATGATTTCGATAAACATTCCTTATGGTATGGTTGTTCCCTTCTTGTTCACTCACTGAGTATTGTACTCACGTTTTATAAAAATTCATGTTTTTAGATCAAGTGACTGTTGGACACTAGATCGAGGAGTTCCCGTAATGCATCTTCTGGGTATGTGTCTAGCATTCGATAGTAATCCCTTTTATTGTAAATGTCTCCGCTGGAAGTCATGGGTCCTTTTGTATTGTGAATACAATCTAACAATGTGAATATGTGTATGCAATGTAAATTGCTAAATACGTGACTGGTATAGTGCATGTATATCATTATCGATAATGCCATTGTGTTTTGGCTATGGTCACACCTTGGAAAAGGTGTGTGTGTAGGCATGATACGATAAATTTGTTAAGCAAAGGTAAATGGATAGGCTTGCTTGTGCTTAGTGAGCTATGCTAAATGAGCTCATGCACCGATCATGGCCTGAGAAATTGGGTCGTGACAGATAAAATGACGAAGGAAGTAGAAATAATGATGATTTCCAAAGTAGGGGCAAAATGGTCATTTTTCATCTAGGGTTGAAGTTTTTAAGTTTTCATGAACCTGAGTATTTCTAGACTATTATGGACTTTGTCTCAGTTTCAAAAGAGTAAAAAGATTGCACAAAGGATTGGAGGAAGACAAAGCTAACTTGTTAAGGGCATTATTGTAAATTGTATGAAAATTAGATAAACTTTAACTGTAAGTATCTAATCTCCAACAACTTTACTTCAGTTTTCCAGCAACTTCTTTTCTTCTTCTTCCTCCTATTATTCTTACCATTCCATGTTTCTTTCCACCTTTCATGGAAGTATCTTTTGAAACCTTTAAAACTTCCCTAAATTAGCTTTATTTCTCATATTTTTCTACACCATTTTAGAGTGTTTTTCATGCTCTTCCACTTTTACACCTCAACAGCCTTCAAAAGTCTTTCTTAAGTACATTTACTCACTAGTTGGACGTGTAGAGAGAGAGGGAGTGATTTCCCTTATTAGCTTGGAAGAATTTTGAAAAGAAATTCAATTACAGATCCACCAAGGTGAGTGAACTTGCATTTAAAATATTTTAGGAAATGTATTGATATTTGGATGAAGCATGTGAATGATTTTTATTTGATTTTTCCTTAAAGATTATGCATGGGAACAAGCCTTTATGAAAACGTTTTATGTGGTGAGTGTGCATATGATGAATTCTTGTGCTTTTATAAGATGCTGATATATATAGTGTATCGATAATTAGTATTGTGTAATAAATATAACCGTACGTGTGAGCGATGTAGGGGATGCACATGCCAATGATGACGGGTGCAGGAGTGTGGATGATGATATTGCCTGTGCGTGATGTGGGGGATCCACACGGTGATATTAGTTGTGCACGATGTGGGGGATGCACACGATGACCCTAGCTATGTGCACGATGTGGGGGTTACACATGAGCTAGGTGAGACGGTGGTGGTATTGGTGTTTTTATATGTATATATATATATATATATATATATATATATATATATTTATGCAATAGAAAGTTCATGAATATGGTATATGGTTGTAATGTATGTGAAATCTTGCATGTTGAACCTTGAAAAAATTGCTAAGTATTTTCAAGTTGATTTTGTCATTTTAGTAGAATGGTCTTTTCTTGATATAATGAGAACTTTTTCTTGGTGTTTTGTTTCTCGCTACAGCAAGAATGATTCTCGTTGTAGCGAGGTGTCTACAAGTGTTTTTGTTGCAACGAGAATGAATTCTTGTTACAGTGAGAAACCTTCTATCGTGTTTGCTACCTTGTTTAGTTTCTACCATATTTTCCACTTTTTTAACATCATAATTGACCATAGACTTCCAACATCAAGGAATTAATTAATTAAGTATGAAATGAGGGGTTTTAGTGAGAAAACCCTCGGCCAGCTGATGATTTGAGCCTAAATTTCGCTACAGCGAAAATTCGTTCTCTCTACAGCGAGGATCAGTCATTTCGCTTAACTTGCTTGAATTTGACTAAAGTTTTCACTCTTCAAATTCTTTGTTGTGCATGGATCCTTCATCATCAAGTGATTTACCAATTAAGGGTTTAATGAGGGGTTTTAATAAGAGCTAAACTAAATTGCATTGTTTTTAAAAATAAGTGCATCATGATTTCTTTAAACTTTTCTTATAGTTTGCTTATTCCGTTCCTTTGTTTACTCACTGGGTTTATACTCATTGTTTTCAACTTCATATTTTCAGATTAGGAGGCAGTCGGTAACTAGGTCGAGGTGTCCTTGTAGATTCGTCTCCTTGGTAGGTATCTCGACATTCAATAACTATACTTTCGCCTGGGTCTTTCTGCTAAAAGTCGAGTATTCCTTTTGTTGTGTATAGACAAACTTGATGTAAATTATTAAGATATATGTTTTAGACAATATATGTATATTTTGATTGGTAATGCCACTATGAGTCGGAAATGGTTAGCATTATTTTGAATTGGAATTATGAAATGTGACTTTAGAAACTTTTGATGGAATGATGAATAGGTCATATAAATAGGCTTGCTTGGGCTTAGTGGGTTATGCCCATTGGGCCCATGCACCAGTCAACGCTCAAAAACTGGGCTGTGACAGTTTCTATCTTGTGAAATGTGTAATATGAATAGTTCATGTGTTCTCACATTATATTGATATGTATATTATGCTTTGGATGCTTTTTTTGTGTGATAATGAGGACCTAGCCATGTGCGGTGTTGGAGTGCACATGAGCTAATGATGATCTAGCTATGTGCGGTGTGGGAGTGCACATGAGCTGATGATGATGATATTGCATTGTGCATGTAAGAAGTGCACATGAGCTGAGTGTGGCGGGGTGGTATGCATGATGATGTATGTATATATATATATATATGTTATAGAAAGTTTATGAAAATAATTGTGATTGTGTTGTATGTTGGCATTGTTAATTACTCCTAAATTGCTTTTCATTTCAGCAAGAAAATGGCTTTTTGATGTAACAATACCTCTTTTCACTAAATTGCTTTGTTTCTCGCTACAACGAGATTCATTCTCATTGTAGCAAGAAACTCTAGGGTTGGGGGGGGTTACACTGGCCTGGTTCTCGAAGCAGCAAGAAATTTCCTGAAGCTTTTCACTGCAGCGAGATTCATTCTCGCTATAGCGAGAAAGTCTCGGGTGGTTCAAAAATTCTAGTGTAGTACTTTCATTTTGACAATGATTTTAACCACCTTCCGATCAGAACAGGGCAAACTGATAAACACTAAAGATGTAGCCCAGCCTCTTAGCTTTATAATGGTTCAAAACTTATGTCAATTGGACTTTTGTAGTAGGAGATATACTTGAAAAATAGAAGCATATGTAAACTAAGAATGCCTTTTCGCTGCAGCGCAAAAATTCTCTGTTTGTTTGTCTTGCTTGGTCATTGCTGAAATTTTCATTCTATTCAACTTTATAGTTCATCATGAATTTTGTAACATTAAGGGATTAAACATTCAAAGTTTGAAATGAGGGGTTTTAACCAAAAATTAGACTAAATTGCATGGCTTATCGTAAGTGCATCATGTTTTCTGAAACTTCCTTGTCGTTGTGTGTTCCCCTCCTATGTTCACTCACTGAGTTTATACTCACATTTTTAAAACTTCATGTTTTCAAATTTAGAGGCAATTGGACCTAGATTGAGTGTCCACGTATGCTCGTCTTCTTGGAAAGTACTATGGCATCTCAGTAGTGGTACCTTCACTTAAAGTCACTCCGCTAACGATTGAGAGTCTTTTGTCTGTGTACACATATATGTAATGTAAACTACTAGGAGTCATGTTATAAATGAAGTAAGTATATGTTGGATTGATGATGATGCCCTTATGAGACGGCAATAAATGATAGTACTTTGAGATAATACAAATATGAATATTCGGTTGCTATGAAATATTACTGAAACATTTACCGTTGAGAATTACAACACATGGTTTTAAAGATGATGGATGGAATGAGGAATAGGATCTCATAAAGAGGCTTGCTTGGGCCTAGTGGGCTATGCCCATTGAGCCCATGCATCGGTCATAGCCCAGGATTTGGGATGTGACACGTAAGTACTTTACGATGTTTTTCATAGTTATCCAATGACTTTCACCAAGATTAGCTTGGTATCTACTCATGACACTCAGAGCATAAGATACATCTAGTCTAGTGCAAAGCATCGTATACATTATAAATCCTATTGCTGAAGCATATGGGATCTTATCCATGCAATCTTTCTCTTTTTGATTCTTTGGACACATGTCCTTGGAGAGATAGATGCCTTGCGCATAGGCAAGTGTCCCTTTTGGACGCCATCATGCTAAACCTCTTTAGCACCTTGTTTATGTATGTGCATTGGAAAGAGTTAGCAACCTTTTAGATTTATCTCTATAAATCTTTATTCCTAGAATGTAAGTTGCTTCTCCCAAATCCTTCATGGAGAATTGTTTGGATAGCCAAATCTTTGTAGATTACAGCAATGGTATATCATTTCCTATGAGCAATATGTCATCAACACATAGCACTAGGAAAATTATGGCACTCCTACTAACCTTTTTATAGACACATGGTTCATCCTCATTTTTTATGAAGTCAAACCTTTTTACAGCTTCATCAAAACGGATGTTCCAACTCCGAAAAGCTTGCTTAAGTCCATAAATGGACTTTTGAAGCTTGCACACCTTATTAGCATTAGCATTGGATATAAAACCTTCAAGTTGTGTCATGTACACTTCCACTTGCAAGTTTCCATTAAGGAATGCAGTTTTTACATCCATTTGCCATATTTCATAATCATGGTATGTAACAATTGCAAGCAAAATCCTAATGGATTTAAGCATAGCAACTAGTGAAAAGGTTTCTTCAAAGTCAATATGTAGCAACCCCACCTAGATCACTACCAATGTCCGAGACTTATAAGGAATTTTGTCAGGTCTCGAACAAGCCTTATTTGAAATTTTCGTTAAATTCATTAAATAAACATTCACATGCGTAAGTGAATATAAATAATTGTACTACTATTTACTCCATTCAAAATAATAACAATTAAATATAAATTACAAGGTCTTTAACAATTCACGTCTAAGAGTTAAAAATATTTTTCAACATTTAGCAATTTCATTCTAACACAACCCTAAACAGCGGAACAACTCAGAGCGGGGTTAAGAGATGCTTTTACTTACTCTGCGATGGTTCGTACGCATGGATGATTACATGCTAGGCTGATCTCTATCTGCAAAAAAGAGAAATAAAAGGGTTTGAGTCTCATAGACTAAGTGATCATCATCGAACCCATGAGCAGGCGAGAAGGGGAAACAAACATAAAGGTGGAATGTTTATAAATCCAAAAGTAAGCATAGAAAATACATTCCATAAAATTGAGAGATTTTTTTTTTTTTATACCTTGCAATTCTAAAAAATAATAATTCACAAATAAACATATATGAAAACAGTTGTATTTAAGGTACTAGAAAATCTTTCAACTCCGACATCCAATCAACATTAAATTCAATCACAAGTGAAAAATGAAGAGTCTCAAATATAAAAAGGTGAAATAATTGATCACCAATGAATATGTAAATTTCACTTGCCATTTAACAAAAATTTTCAAGTGTTAATGCCATGCATAGTGAAATAAAAATCCACGAGGGAGCATCATTCTCGGGTAGGATTAGTATAGCCTTTAGACTTACTTTTTCTAAGATCATCAATTACTCATGGGAACTACCCACGCCACCAGATGAATCGGGGCTTCAGGTCCCCCTTTTTACCTACTCGTGGAAACTACCCATGCCACCATATATAAATCGAGGCTTCAGGTCACCCTTTACCTACTCGTGGGAACTACCCACCCCACCTAATATAAATCGGGGCTTCAAGTCCCCCTTTTTAAATCAAATATCAATTATCGACAATTACTACTTTGTGCACAAAGACCACACTTGACCTGGTGTGCTAATAGGTCCTACCCAACATATCTCAATCACGTTCAAATGAAAATCATTGCAATTTAATGCATTTGCAAAACATAATAGTTTGTAAACAATATAATCACAAATCAATGTTATGCATATTTTATCTCAGAGCATGGTATATTTACCAAATCAGCATGCTAAGTGAAATAGATAATTTATCATCAAATTCTATGAATCAATACAAAGGCCATTGGCCTAAACATCACACAAACTTGCAAGGTAGATTTTGAAGTGAAAAACCAGTCAAAGGTTTATTTTCCCGTAATTAAAACCTTATAGATATATACTTATGTATAGTATAAAAAAACTGAATTTAAAATCCTTGATTGCAGTCACAAACAACCTAGGGCTTTCTACCAACTCATGCTTTCCATAATTTCGTCAACCATCAAATGTAATATTATAATATATTTACAAGAATATAGTTTTTGAAATTTAGCACCCATTCACCTCATAGTAGCAGGACGCTACTTCGCTATTCGTTCGTTCGTGTATTTAGCTATTCTTTCTTCCTTTCTCATTTTTTCTTCTCTCTTGTTTCTCCCCTTGCTGCCGGCCTTCCTTCTAGCCTGCGTTTCTTTTCTCCTTCTCTTTCTTTTTCTTTTTTCCTTTCTCCCCTAGCTCCTTCGGCACCGTCACTTTCCCTTTCTCTTTTTTCTTCCTTTTCTTCTCTCTTTCTCTTCTCCTCCGAGATGCTGTTGCTCCCTCTCTCTTTCTTATTCTTTTTCTCTGTCTTGTTTTTTTTTCTTTCTTGTCTTTTCTCTCTTTTTCCTTCCCTTTTTGCTGGCTGGACTTTTTTTTTCTTCTTCACTCTCCTTTCTTTCTCCTCCCTTTTTGGCCAAGCCCCCTTTTTTTCTTTTTTTTTTCTTTATTTTCTCTTTTCTTTTATCTTTTTCCTTCTCTTTTTCTCTTCACATGCCGGCCCTTACTTACTTCTTTGTTTTTTTAAATAAGAGGGGTGTTACAATCTCCCCCACTTAAAATAAATTCGTCCTTGAATTACATTTAACCTTTAAATAAATATGGATATTTTGCTCGCATTTCCTCTTCTGGTTCCCAAGTCGCCTCCTCTACCTAGTGGTTTTGCCATAATACTTTCACTAAGGCGATGTTCTTAGAGCGAAGCCTTTTTACTTGATAGTCCACTATAGCAGCAGGCTGCTCTTGGTACTTCAATCCATCTTCAACAGTATCGTATCATGTTGTATCACATGCAAAGGGTCTTGAACATATTTTCTAAGCATGGATACATGAAACACTTATTAACCCCTTCAAAATCCGGTGGTAATGCTAATCGATAAGCAGCAGTTCCTACATGTTCCAGTATTTCAAATGGGCCAATATATCGAGGACTGAGTTTGCCTTTCTTGCCAAATCTTCATACTCCTTTACATGGTGACACTTTTAGAAACACATGATCACCTTTTTCGAACTCTAGGTGCCTGCATCTGTTGTCGGCATATGACTTTGTCTACTTTGAGCGGCCAACATTTGTTCTTGAATTATTTGTACTCCTTCTACTACTGCTTGTACCATCTCCATCCCTAACAATTTCCTTTCTCCAACTTCCAACCACCCAATGGGTGACCTACACTTCTACCCATACAGTGCCTCAAATGGTGCCATCTTGATACTCACCTGGTAATTGTTATTATATGCAAATTCTACCAAAGGCAAGTATAAGTTCCAAGAAACTCCAAAATCCAAAACCAATATTTGGATCGTGCGTTCAGACTGACCATTTGTCTGAGGGTGATATGATGTACTGAAGTTCAGTCAGGTCCCTAATTCATCTTGCAACCTCCTCCAAAATCAACTAGTAAATAGTGGTCCCATATCAGACACAATGGTCACCGGTACGCCATGGAGTCTAACAATTTCATTAATGTAAATTCAAGCATATTGTGCCACCCCAAACTTTATGTTGACCAGGAGAAAATGTGCTAACTTAGTCAACCGATCTATAATTACCCATATGGAGTCATATCCTCCTTTGACTCGGGGCAAGCCTGTTACGAAGTCCGTGGTTATATGTTCACATTTCCATTCAGGTACTGGTAATGGTTATAATAATCCTAAAGGTCTTTGATGTTCTGCCTTCACTTGTTGGCACACCAAACATCTCGAAACATATTCCCCTACATCCTTCTTTAATCCTTGCCACCAATATACGGATCTTAAATCATGATACATCTTGGTGGCTCCCGGATGTACTGCGTAAGCAGCAACGTGTGCTTCCTCTAGAATTTCTTCCCTTAATCCATCCAAGTTTGGCACATAGATTCGAGATCCGTGTCTCAACAATCCATCAGACCCAAAGTCAAACTCAGAAACTTGCTCACCCACACTCCCCAAAATCGTCATTACAAATGTATCTCTAGCTTCAGCATTTTGAATTTGATCTATTAGTATTAGTTGGACCCTAAAATGTGCCAACAGTGCATCGACCCACTAACCTTGAATTTAACTCCCATCTTACCCAAATCCTGTAATTCTTGCACTATCGATCTTCTCACCACTACAATGTGTGCCATACTGCCCACTGACTTTCGACTCAATGCATCAACTATGACATTTGCCTTACCGGGATGATAGAGTATCATACAATCATAGTCTTTCAATAATTCCATCCATCTGCGTTGCCTTTAAACTTAGATCTCACTATTGAAATATATACTTCAAACTTTTGTGATCCATATATATTTCATATGTTTCCCCATACAAATAATGCCTCCATATTTTTAAGGCAAACACGATCGCTGCCATCTCCAGATTGTGTGTAGGATAATTTTGTTCATGCTTCTTAAGTTGTCTTGAGGTATAAGCGATGACTCTACCATGCTGCATTAATACACATCCTAATCCAACCCTCGAAGCATCACAATACATAGTGTAGCCCTCAAACAAACATGGCAGACTTAATACGGGTGCGAAAGTCAAACAAGCTTTTAATGTTTGGAAACTATGTTCACAAGCCTCTGACCATTCAAATTTTACTCCCTTTTGAGTTAACCTCATTAGCAGATAGGCTATCTTAGAGAAATCTTTCACAAATCGTCGATAATACCCAGCCAATCCTAGAAAACTCCTAATTTCTGTAATCGTCGTGGGTTTAGCCCAATTCTCAATTGCCTCAACTTTACTGGGATCAACTTGTACTCCATCCTTAGATACAATATGTCATAGAAAACCAACACTACTCAACCAAAACGTGCACGTAGAAAATTTTGCATACAATCTATGCTCCCGTAAAGTCTATAACACGATCCTTAAATGTTGTGCATGCTTTTCCTAACTTTTTGAGTATATTAGATTTTCATCAATAAAGATGACTACAAATCTATCCAGGTATGCTCGGAACACCTTATTCATCAAGTCCATAAAAGCAGTAGGGGCATTCGTTAATCCAAAAGACATCACCAAAAATTCATAATGTCCATACCTCGTACAGAATGAGGTATATCCTCTTCCCTGATCCTTAATTGATGATATCCATACCTTAAATCAATATTCGAAAAGCATTGAGCCCCTTGCAGCTGATCAAACAAATCATCAATTTTGGGAAATGGATATTTATTTTTGATCAGAACTTTATTAAGCTGCCGGTAATCTATACATAACTTGAGACTACCATATTTCTTCTTTACGAACAGCACTGGCGCTCCCTAAGGTGACACACTCGGGAGAATAAAGCCGTTGTTAATTAAATCTTGCAGTTGTTCCCAATATCACGTCGAATCCTAGTGTTGTCATTAACACTAAGTCCACCCAAGTGTCCCTATCTTTAATTTGGACCACACAAAAATGAAACACGTACTCTACAACATACGATTCTTCCAACGGGGTGGTTACTACTAATAGTTCATCCATATATTCATAATGCTTGCCTAATTTAAGCATGAAATTTAAATACACAAAGGAATGGGTAGATCCTAGGTCAAATAAAACTGATGCTTCATAACCACAAATGAAAAGATTACATGTTACCACTATATTCGAGACATGAGCATCTTGTGGTGTCAGAGCGAACACTTTAGCTTGTCCCCCTCCAAAAGCACCTTGTTGAGTTCACTTTGTCGATCTACCTTGTGACGAGGAAGCTACCTCTTTTCTTTTATCCCTTCTGACATTTCTAGTTGGTGCAGTAGCAAAATCGGGGTCGTATTGAGCCACGAGCCATCTCCCGGTTATGTCTATAAGTAGGACAATCCCTCTTCACATGACCAATTCCCCCACACTCATAACAAATCGTCGTCATCTAGATACATGGCCCTGTATGAATCTGACCACAAAAAGTGTGAAAAGACCACACTGACCACTTTGTCTAGGATTTGAATTAGTCAACCCAATGCTCATAGCCCGTCTGTAATTAATCCCATTAAAATCACTACTACGTGGGGGACTACGAAACTGAAAATTTCTTCTTTGATTCAGTGGACTAGAGAACGCTGACCCTCTAAGTAAGTTACCATCCTTTCGACCTGGTTGTCCAACTATATTAGCATCTTTACCCCTACTAGGGTCTCTGTATTTGGAATATCCTTCACCTTAATTTCTTTTACTCCTCTCTCTTTCCGCCACAACCTTTTTACGTCCTGTCTTAATGTTTCTAGCGACATCAACTACTTCGAGATAAGATGTAAATCTCTGAGAGACTAGAATTCTGTATATTGGCCCATGTAACCCCTTAATGAAACTCTTGATCCTCTCCCTTTTAGTCTGAACCAGATACGGGGCATATCTCGACAATTAAGTAAACTAGATGTCAAAATTTGACACTGTCATCCCCAGCGCCTGAATTAAAGTTTCAAACTCCTGTGCCTTAGCGTCTCTCATGCTTTCAGGTAGAAATCTGTCTATGAAAGCCTATGTGAATTCTTCCCAAGTAAGTGGAGTAGAACCAGGAGGTCTATAGCGCTTGAGCGTAGCGAACCATATCTGCGCTACCTTCGTCAATCTAAAGCCTATCAACTCAACTGCTCTGTGACTAGAACAACCCAATGCAGTACAAAATTTGTCCATCTCATCTAAAAATACTTATGGATCCTCTGTTGATTTAGCACCCAAAAAGGAAGGGGGTTTCAATTTCATAAAATCACTTAGAGTCACCATGACATTTCCCTGATCTATTTCCTCATAAGGATGATAATCCAAATCTTCAAAGCTAGAACCCATTGTTTCATTTGGTTGATACACTCGCTATCTCCTAAACTCTACAAACTCCTAGTTTAACCCTCACAATCTAGTCGTTATCTCCTCCATGGTGGCAGTGGGTACCTCAAGATAATCACCTCCCGTACCCCCTAAAACTGGTACTGGCTCACTTCTCACTGGAACTTTGACTGCTTTGAGACTCAATGATTCGACCTCTAGGTCCACCTCTCCCACTGATCCTAGAGAAAGATGCACGTGGTCCCTCCGTAGTGTCATATGGGGCATTAAACCCTCTAATTCCTCTTGAGGTGGCTCACGTCCTAGGCAGCATCTTGGTGCCTAGACAGTAATAAACACCCTTCAAATAAATATTAAAAATTATTAAGAAAGGTGGCTTACTAAGATTAAAGAGTTCGTGTAGCCTCCTATCCATAATCCATGCCGTAGTCATGAACCATGGATAAGACTCTACACTACCCCTGACACTCCGTTTACAACACAAGAAATCTTAGGACTTTTCTAAACCTAAGACTCTGATACCAATATTGTAGAGACCCCACCTAGACCGTTACCGACATTCAAGACTTCTAAGGAATTTCGTCAAGTCTCGAAAAAGCCTCATTTGAAATTTTCATTAGATTCATTAAATAAACATTCACATGCGTAAGTGAATATCAATAATTGTACTACTGTTTACTCCATTTAAAATAATAATAATGAAATATCAATTACAAGGTCTTTAACAATACACGTGTAACTGTGAGACCTTGACCTTTATAGACTCGTAGTTAGTAATATACGCGATATCCCTAATCAGGGGTAATTTCATCATTTCCTTACCAAACCCATAAAAGTAAGTTTTAAACAATATTATGGCCTAAATAGGCCTAAGGCATAAATGGATGGTGAAATTAGGGGTAAAATGAAAAGGAAACAAAAATTTTGGTGATTTTCACGATAGGGGCAAAATGGTCATTTTCCACCTCGGGTTAAAATTTTAAGTTTTCATAAATCAGAGCCTGTCTAGACCATTATGGACCTTGTCCCAGTGCCAAAAGAGTAAAAAAATTGCATAAAAGATTGGAGGAGAATAAGCTAAATTGTGGAGGGGTAATTTGGTAATTTTAAGGGAATAGATAAGTTTGGCCTATAAATACCCTTCTTCCAGTAGCTTCTTCTCCCATTTTCTAGCAGCTTGTCTTCTTCTTCTTCTTCTCTTTCACGTTGCTTCCAACCTCCATGGAAGCTTGATATGGAGCTTGCATGATTTTCTCTCTCTAGCTCTAGTTTTCATACTTTTAAGCCCTTTTGACTAGAACTCTTGTATTCTTTCACTCTCTCACTTCAAAACCTTTGATAAATCTTATATCCATACTTTCTCTCACTAGTTGGGCATTCTAGAGAGAGAAAGAGAGAATTATCCCATGATTTGGAAGCTATTGTAAGAGAATTCTACTACAAAGGAGCCTTAAGGTGAGTGATGAACTAAGGTTGATTTTTAGCTGTAGAAAATGGCTAGTAATTGGGATTATGAGCTGTTCTAATGTTGAGTATGTTCATTAATTTTTTTAGTGATTAAAATAGTGAACATAGATAGCCATTTAATGTGGCAATTGAAAGCTAGCTAAGAGATAGCTTTTAGGGTTCATAGTGTGTGAATTGACCTATTGCTTATGGTAATGTGATCCTAGGTTCTAATGAAGTCCCATCCTTCTAATTGGATCATTAGGGGAATTAGAGTCAGCTAAAGACTCAATAATAAATCGATGAGTGGACTGCCTATCAAAACTATTTTGGGAATGTGATTGTTTTGTACAAAATGTTTGAATGATTTTATACAACTTTTCTTAAAAATGAGTGCCTTAGGAACAAGCTCTTGAGAAATGGTTTATGTTGTGACATGTGACTATTATTGATTCATGCACTACCACATTGTGTTGATATATATGTGTGAATATATTGTTGTGTAATGACATTGACTCAGCTATGTGTGAGTAAGGAGTGCACATAAGTCGAGGATGACCCGGCTATGTGCGAGTAAGGAGTGCGCAAAACCCAGTGATGACCCAACCATGTGTGACTAGGGAGTGTGCATGAACTGGTGATGATGATGATGGGATGGTGTGCATGATGATGATGGGTATATGTATACATATATACATATGTAAATATGTGTGTTATAGGAAATTAATGAGTAATGGTATATGGTTGTAATGCATGTGAAACTTGACATGTTAAACCTTGGGAAATTGTTATGTGTTTCATGTTGGTATGGACATTTCAGCAGGGTGGTTTTTCCTTGGGAACAATAGCAAATTTTGCATTGGTGCCTTATTTCTCGCTGTAGCGAGAAAGTCTCGGGTTTGAGAGTCTTCACCAGAACTAGTTCTCGCTACAGCGAGAAACTCTCTGTTTCATCAGCTGAATTTCGCTGCAGTGAGAAACATTATGTTTGGGTTACAATTTTGCTGCAGTAAAAAACTTTCTATTTTGTCTCCTATCTCGTCCAATTGCTGCCCTATTTTTAACTTCTTTGCTACCATATTTGAGCATGGACTTCCAACATTAAGGACTAAATGAGTTAAGTTTAAACTGAAGAGGTTTAGCGAGAAACCCTCGGCCAGTTGAGAAACCCTCGTTCGGCTAATAACTTAATCCCAATGTTGCTGTAGCGAAAACGCATTCTCGCTGATTCGTTGTCGTATTTGACTTGCTTGCATAATATTGAAGCTTTCATTCTTCAAATGGTTCGTTATGTATGGGTTCATGATTTTTGAATGATTAATCATTTAAGGGCTTGATGAGGGGTTTTTAATATGAATGGAACTAAATTGCATTGTTTTGAAACAAGTGCATCATGATTTTTAAATTCTCCCTTGTTGTCGCTTGTTCCCTTCCTTGTTCACTCACTGGGTTTATACTCACCATTTTCAACTTCATGTTTTTAGATCATGAGGCAGCTACTAATTAGGACGAGGTGTCCTTGTAGACTTGTATCCATCTTTTGGTAGGTGTCTCGGCATTCAGTAGCTGTACATTTGTCCGAGTCCCTCCGTTGGAAGTCGAGTATTATTTTGTTGTGTATAGATGAACCTAATGTAAATTGTTAAGATACATTTTGTAGACAATGTATATACACTTGTTTGGTATACCAATATGAGATGGCAACGTGTAGTATTATTTTGATTCTAAGTTACGAAATGTGACTTAGCAGTTTATGATGGAATGCTAAGCATGTCAGATTAATAGGCTTGCTTGGGCTTAGTGGATTACGTCCATTGGGCCCATGCGCCGGTCACGACCTAAAATTTGGGTCGTGATAGTAACGACCCAACCTCGATTGCTACCAGTGTCCGAGAGCTCTAAGAGATCCCACCAAGTCCCAAACAAGCCTTTATGAAATTCTCGAGACATTTATTAAATATGCTCTCATGTACGTAAGCGATTAATAATAATAATAATCGTACTACAAATTTTCTCATTTCAAATAATGACAATTAAGTGTCAACCGCAAGGTTTTTTAACAATACATATTCATGAATTAACAATAAATCACAACATCTAAAAATCATATGTAACTTGACCCTAAACAGCGGAGCTACTCGGAGCGAGCTAAGAGATGCCTTGACCTATTCTCAATAGATTGAACATGCCGATGAGTATGCTCTAGGTTGATCCCTGCCTGAAAAAAGAGAAATAAAAAAGGTGTGAGTCTCATAGACTCAGTGATCATCATCGACCTTGTGAGCAAGCGAGGAGGGGAAACAAACATAAATATATGATATTTATAAAACCAATAGTAGACGTAAAAAAATAAAACTCCATTAAACTAAGAGATTTTGTTTTTATAACTTGCAAGTTTTAAAAATAATAAATCACAAGTAAACATATATGAAAACGGTTGTATTTTAGGTACTAGAAAATTCTTTCAACTTAAATATCCGATCAACAGTAAATCCAATGGCAAGTGTAGAATGAAGAGTCTTAAACAAAAAAAAATACGAAATAATTGATCAACGATGAATATGTAAATTTCACTTGCCATTTAATAGTAAATTTCAAGTATTAATGCCATGCATTCTGTAATAAAAATCCACAAGTGAGTATCATCCTCTGGTAGGTTTAGTATAGCCCTTAACCTTACTCTCTTAAACATCATCACCTAGACGTGGGAACTTCCCACGTCACCATATATAAATTGGGGCTTCAGGTGCCCATTTACCTACTCATGGGAACTACCCACGCCACCATATATAAATCAGGGCTTTAGGTCCCTCTTTTTACCTAATCATGGGAATTACCCACGCCACCATATATCAATCAGGGCTTCACGTCCCCCTTTACCTATTCGTGGGAACTACCCACGCCACCATATATAAATCGGGGCTCTAGGTCCCCCTTTACCTACTTGTGGGAACTACCCACACCACCATATATAAATCGGGGCTTCAGGTTCCCTTTTACCTACTCGTGGGAACTACCCATGCCACCATATATAAATCAGGGCTTCAGGTCCCCCTTTACCTACTCGTGGGAACTATTCACGCCACCATATATAAATCGGGGCTTTAGGTTCTCCTTTTTTAATCAAAATTCAATATTCAACAATTATTACTTTGTACACAAATACCACACTTGACCTGGTGTGGTAACCAGTCCTACTCAAAATATCTCAATCACGTTTAAATGGGAATCATTGTAATTTAGTGCATAATTTATTTCAAAACATGGCATATCTATCAAATCAGTATGGTAAGTGAAATAAATAATTTAACATCAAATCCTATGAATCAATACCATGGCCATTGGCCCAAACATCACACAAGCTTGCAAGGTATGGTTTTGAAGCGAAAAGCCAGTCAAAGGTTTATTTCCCCGTAGTTAAAAACATGTAGATATATATATATAGAGAAAACGGATTTAAAATCCTTGATTGCAATCACAAACAACCTAAGACTTTCTACCAACTCATGCTTTCCACAATTTTATCAACTATCAAATATAACATATATAATATATTTATCGTGGATATAATTTTAAAATTTAACACCTACTCACCTTAAAATAGCGGGATGCTACATCGCTATTTCTACTTGTCAATGGTTCATTATTTTTTTCAGCCTACCACCACAGCGCAACATCTTTACTTATTACTCTTAAATATTGATACCCACTTAATATATATATATTTATATATTATTTTCTTTTTTCTTTTTTCTCTTTTTTTTCTCCTCCACACGCTGTTGCTCCCTTTCTCTTTCTTATTTTTTTTCTTCTTCTTCTCCTCGGCACGTCGTTGCTCCCTTTCTCTTTCTTCTTCCTTCTTTCTTCTTTTTCTCCTTGACACCGCTGCTTTCCCGCTCTCTTCCTTCTTCTTTTTCTTTCCTTTCTTTTTCCTTCTCTCCTTCTCCTTCCTTTCCTTTCTCCTTTCTTCTTTCTTTTTCTTTCTTTTCTCCTCGGCTTGGCAGATTTTCTTTCCCTCTTTTCCAGCCGACAGTACCAGCTTTTTCTTCTTTCTCTTTCTTTCAACTCTTTTTCTTCTCTCTCTCTTTTTCTTTTTCCTTTCTTTTCCTTCCTAGTTTTTTGGCTGACCCCTACCAAAAATTTTCTATCCATTTGGCCAGCCCCACCACCATTATTTCTTCTTCCTTTATTTATTTCTTTTCTTCCTTTTTTTTTTGTTCAGCTCGCCCCCTTACATTTCTTCACACGGGGTATTACATCACGTCTAAGAGTTGACAACATTTTTCAACATCTAGCAATTTCATTCTAACACAACCCTAAACAGCAGATCGACTTGAAGCAGGGTTAGGATATGCCTTTACCTACTCTGTAGTTGTCCGTATGCACCGATGATTACACGCTAGGTTGATCCCTATCTATAAAAAAGGGAACTAAGAGGGGTGTGAGTCTCATAGACTCAATGATTATCATCGACCCCGTGAGTAAGCAAGGAGGGGAAACAAACATAAAGGTGGAATGTTTATAAATTCAAGA